>NC_086319.1:383135344-383435344 GCF_036172605.1 Pelobates fuscus | reverse complement strand
TCAAACAGTTACAGGTGAGAAGTTAAAAGAATAATCCTATTCGAGTGGATACTAGCAATTTATAAGTGGTTGGATGATCTATTGAAGGGTGTGAGATTGACTAGTATGTAATGTTGTTTTTCTGTCACCTGGCTAACTTTTCTCTCCTACCCTCAGGAACGTGCTGGTGTAAAAATGATCCTGATACAGGATGGGTCCCAAGGAAGCAATGTGGATAAGCCTCTGAGGATTTTGGGAGAACCTTTCAAAGTGCAGGTACTGCAATTGCATAACTTATGATATTCTTACCTGGATCTGATATGGCTTGCGTGGTTAATGCGCGCATAGATGGCCTGGTAGACAGACTCTTATAATACCACATAGGTAAACATGTGATGTGTGCGGATAAACTGTGAAATTAGAATGCGTCCTCTAATGAGTGGCATTGGGAATAACTGTTCAATATAAATGAAGTGCATGTGAACACTGGGCAAACTTTTTAATTTTTATTTTACATCTTGCAGTACCTAGCATACAAATACATATTGGACATCACACTTGGGTTTGTGAGGGGAATTATTTACTATCTAGGGAATGCTATGGTTGGCAATGGTGGCAGAGACTGAGCATACATTGCTGCCATGTTTTATAAATCTATTTGCTGATATGGACACACAAACTGAGGGTATATGTTTTCTCCAACAGCAAGCCTGTGAGATGGTGATGGATCTTCTAAGAGAAAGGGACCAAGGCAATTTTGGCGACAGGAATGAATATGGCTCAAGAGGAGGAGGAGGAGGAGGAGGAGGAGGAGGCGGCGGTGGTGGTTTAGGTGGCGGAGGTGGAGGAATAGATGTAAGTATCATGCCTGTAAAGTATTGCATGATTAATCTTGTAGCAGTTCTACCTTCACATCTGCACTGTTGTCTTGATGCAGGTACCTGTTCCTCGTCACTCTGTGGGTGTTGTAATTGGACGCAATGGGGAGATGATTAAAAAGATTCAGAATGATGCAGGTGTCAGGATTCAGTTCAAACAAGGTAAGATTGCATGAACAAGACATTAACCCTGCAGAGAGAGAGGGGCTTTTAAAAATGTAAAAATGATGTGATGCACAATTGCATAATGCCAATAACCGCTCAGCCTTTTCATTTAAAAGCACAAACTCCAGACCAGTTATTTTAAGCTTGCCTATGTGATCAAAATTGAAATTACTGTGTAGATGGAATCTGTTCTGGTATTTAATTTTACCCACTCCTTTGATGTACAAATCTCATAGCCATTGTTGCAGGCTAGTGCATGCAGATATTCCATATACAAGGATGTTGGAGCAGGCTCGAAAGTATTTTCAAAAATCTGTCAAAGCTCTGTGTTCCAAACTTTATTTTTTTTTCCCCCCCTCTTCTAGATGATGGGACAGGTCCTGACAAGATTGCTCACATTATGGGCCCACCAGATAGGTGTGACCATGCAGCTAGAATAATCGGTGACCTTCTGCAGAGTTTGAGAGTAAGGAACAACTTGCAGTTGTGTGCATGGGCAAAATTGGATTCTAGATGAAACTTGCAAAGGATACATGGATAACAGACTGGACATTCACACTTGGTTTTTTCTTCCCTCTCTTTAGAGTGGACCACCAGGACCACAAGGCCCAGGCATGCCCCCGGGAGGCAGGGGTAGGGGGAGAGGACAAGGGCCATGGGGCCCACCAGGTGGTGAAATGACCTTCACTATCCCCACTCACAAGTGTGGCCTTGTGATTGGCAGAGGTCAGTGTCTACTTATTGTGTGTTGTCTGCTGGTCAGACTTGAAACATTTAATCATGCTGTTTTATGGCATCCACTAATGCTTCTCTGGTATCTTTCTTGCTGTTGTAGAAGAGTAGGAAAAGTGGCAGTTTTTAGACTCCCTTGAGCATAGTTTTAATATTTGAAATGGATTAAATTAGTTTGTCTTGGAAACCTGTATTCTTTTAAGATGAAATTACATTTCCACATTAATCTGTTCATTCTAAACTGAATACAATCATTCTTAATTATGTGATGAGCATTGTGACAGAGGATTTGTGTCTCCATTTCCTGCATAAGTAGTATTTTATGTAAAGCTTTAAAATGTGCAGAGGATTGTCCAATTTCTCAAAAAAACTTCTGTAATAAACATACTTTTCCATTTGGAAATGTATTAACATCTTTCATATTCTTTATCGAGGCGGTGAAAATGTGAAGGCAATAAACCAACAGACTGGAGCTTTTGTGGAGATCTCTAGGCAGCCACCACCCAATGGTGACCCAAACTTCAAAATGTTCATTATCAGGGGCTCCCCGCAGCAAATTGACCATGCCAAGCAGCTCATAGAGGAGAAAATTGAGGTGGGTGCCATGTTTTTTTTTTTTTTTTTTTCTACTTTTGTTTCTCAGTGTATTTAAAAAAAAAAAACCTGAGAATCTAAAGTTGTTTATTGAAAAATGAGTTTAAGAAGAGATTTATCTTTTTGGTACTTCTACAGGGTCCTCTTTGTCCGCTTGGTCCTGGACCTTCTGGGCCTGGCCCTGCAGGTCCAATGGGTCCTTTCAATCCAGGACCCTACCAAAGTGGACCTCCGGGAGCACCTCCACAGTAAGTACTAAAGAAATTCTATAATGCCAAACCGTGTAAAACAAAATAACTATTTTCCTGTAATATATTCAAAATGTAACTTTGGGAACTGCATCACACTCTTTTATATGTTCACAAGTGAAAGCAAAGCAGCTGCATAATTTTGATAATTGCATCGAATCACAAGCTTCCTTCAATCGAGCCTATTAAACCACACAAACTTATACATGTTATATTCGTCTTTCATTGTAATTGTCACTTATTTTCCCCCCCTTATTTTCCAGCCCAGGCCCACCTCCACCTCCACCTCCTCATCAGTACCCCCCTCAAGGTTGGGGCAGCACATATCCACAGTGGGGGCAACCTCCAGCCCCTCATGACCCCAGTAAGTTTATTTGAGCTATGCGTTGCTTTGTGTCTGAGACTGCATGTTTTTTAGTAGACCTATAGTTTGCATGGCTGTTTTTCCATCCACTGTTATGCATATGTTTAATTCACACATTGCGGAGTCACTTTAAAAATGTAAAATAACCGTTAAGTGGACAGATATAGCTTGGTGCCTAGTGTTCCAACTGTTGTACCGGGGATCTTTATTCTCTGGTTATTTGATATTCTGTTTAATCGCCTGATAAATGTGAAGTATGAAGAAATCCACCCTAATTCTTTATCCTTGAATGGGAAGTGCCTCTATCTTGGTTCCCTGACAGTCAGTGGTGCTCTGTTACTTTTCATTGAATGTCTTTATGGAGTCAGAATGGAGAATTAAGTGTGCCCTGGCTGTTCCATGACTTAACTGGATTGTAATGGCCATTGCTAAATCTACATCTGAAAGAACTTAGTGGACCAAGTAAGGGCGGAGAAGGTTAACTCACACTAACGATGTCAGTGGTTTAGTCAATGGTGTATTTTCATTACTGTCAATACCTTTTTAACCCCTTAACCCCTTAAGGACCAAACTTCTGGAATAGAAGGGAATCATGACATGTCACACTTGTCATGTGTCCTTAAGAGGTTAGGAGTTTCCGCACAGTGTAATCAACCATCCATGTGTACGTGGTCCTGTGGGTTGGATTTGGCCTCAGCTAAATGGAAAAGTGAAACTCGATCTTTTCTAATGGTACAATGTGATCCACAGCTTTTCCAGGAGTTTGGCTTGCACAATGTACAACTGGAATAATGATTTTTAAGATGCCTGGCCTATTATGCCCAATCTGTGCACTTTCAGTACTGTTTAACGTGTACATTTCAATTTCTATGTGGTTTAAACAAATCCCACATAACAATAAATCCTTTAATATTTTGTTATTATTTAGTTTTTGTATTGTTTTTTTTTTTTTGTTTCTTTTTGTTTTCTGCATCGCAGTAATTTAAAAATGTATTTATTTCTTCTCTCCCCCCCCCCCCCCCCCCTCTTTCCAGCAAAGCCTCCAGCCCCTACAGATCCCAGTGCTGCCTGGGCTGCATACTATTCACATTACTACCAGCAGCCCCCAGCTCCTGTCCCGGGGCAACCCCCTGCCGTCCCTGTACCTCCACCACAAGGAGAGCCACCACAGCAGCCCCCGCCTGCCAGTCAGCCTGACTACACGAAGGCATGGGAGGAATACTATAAGAAGATGGGTGAGTTAAGTTTGATTCTTAAAGCCATGTGTTTAAGCTGTAAAATGATTTCTTTAGCCTTAAGGCTTACAGTCCAGCCAGTATGGAGTTTGCCTGTTTAACACTGTTGTTGGGTGGGTTACAGGTTGAATATTAAATCAGTGACAAGACCAAATGCACATCATAGTGGCATGTCTGAAATGCTCTAAATTTGTTTCACAGGTCAACAGACTCCACAGCCCACTGGGCAGCCAGATTATACAAAGGCCTGGGAAGAATATTACAAGAAACAAGGTGCGTTCAGAAGCTTTCTAACAATCTTTAAGTGAATATATACAGTCTGGCGGTGAATTTTGTCTTAAAAATGGTTCTTCCCTCTCATACATTCTTGTGCGCTATCGGGGGGGAGAGGGGATCTGCCTTCTAGGACACCTCTCAGACGTCCGTAGCAGTCTCCCAGGGGTTCCATATTCTATAGTATTCCCCCTTTTTTCCCGTATTGACATACACTGCTTTTCCATAGTTTTTTGAAAATGTATCTGTGCTTGTATCTCCGACCACGATGGGATTATACTAGTTTTCCATCGTCTAGCAAAACAGGCTTTTGATGCCATTATAATCTGTATCGTCAGTCTATGGGAGTAGATATTACTGTCTGGTAAATCTAAATTAAATAGAAATGTGTAAGAGGTTAAACGGATGTTCATTCCATAGATTCCACCTATTACCAATTCCAATTTATTTTTCATTAGTTGAAGCTTTGGGCAGTCCCACCATATATGTAAATGTGTGCCCGTAAACAGATTACATCGCCAACAAATATCACTAGAACCTGTTTGAAATTTAAAGAGTTTTACTGGTACCATGTACCACCGATGTAGAATCTTAATGTAATTCTCATAAATAATATTATGTATTGTTTTTTTGTTAATATAAATGCCTTTGCCCAATCTTCAGTGAAAACTATTTTTATTTCTTGCTCCCAACTACTGATTTTATTTAATTTATTCCTAGGAGTATAATCATATAATATTCTATTTATTTTTTAAATTAACTTATCTTTCCCCTTAATCTATACAATTTTGTCAAAGATCTTCAATACACTTAGTTTTCAGGGTGTTTCTTATTTGGTAAGCCAAGAACTTAGATTTTAAAGGGGTATTTAATTCATATATTTCTTGAAAATACTTTGTTTTTATCTATATAACAGTCTCCCATGACTTTATATCCTTCCTGTTTCCATTTACTCAAAATTATATCAATTAGATATCCCTTCAGTACCTCTGTTGGAGCGGATACTGAAATATTATTTTCAATTTTATCTCTCTTTTTTTTTTTAGGTAATTCATATAATTATTTAGTTCTATCAAGATATTATTTTGTACTTTTAATTTCTTAAAAGCTATTTTATCCAACCAAATTAAAGCAATTGAATCTAAATTATTCAATAGTCGTTCTATATTTACCAAAGAACTTTGTTCTGAATCTTTAAACTTTAAATTAATTAAGAGCATAATCATAATTGCGTCGTGTTTCATTATCAAATCAGGAAAAGATACTCCTCCTCCTTCATTTTGTCTACGGCTTAATATCTGGTATGATGTTCTTGGCTTTTTAAATCCCCAGACAAATTTCAGGAAGGATTCATGAAACTCGAGCAATATTTTTTTTTTTTGGTATCCTCATTGGGATTGATCTCATTAAATATTCAAGTTTGGGTAATACGTAATCTTTAATAACGCTTATTCTCCCCATCCATGAAATATATCAAGGTTTCCATATAGATAATGTATTTTTTTTATGTCCTGAAGAAGAGTTTCTCAATTTTGTTCCAATTAAATCCCAATCTAACGCCCAAATATTCAATAAATTCAGGTGACCATTTAAATTTATACTACTCTTTTAAAATATTGAGATCCGATTCTAAGATGTTATAATACAGAACTTTTGACATATTGATTTTATAGTTTGAAAATAAGCTAAATTTATCAATATTAAATCATCGGCATATAGAGAAATCTTATATTGTGAGGCCGCAATATTAATTCCCTGTATCTCTTGTTTGTCTGATCAATGCGGCCAATGGTTCTATGGTGAGAATATAAAGCACTGGAGCCAATGGGCATCCTTGTTTCGTCCCATTGTTTATCATAAATCCTTTAGAATTCAATCCCCCACCACATTCTTTTGCCGATGGTAATTTATATAAACTCATTATTCGATCATAAAAAGTGTCTTGTATTCCAAAAGTTGTTAAGACCTCCGACATGAATTCCCAGCTAACCCTATCGAAGGCCTTTTCGGCATCTAGAGCAGCGAAAACTACAGGATCATTAGCTCTGTTTATTTTTTGTATCAAATTCAATATTTTTCGTATATTGTCACTTCCACTCCTATTGGCCACAAAACCTGTTTGATCTTGATGAATTAGGCTGGGTATTATGTTTTTCATTCTTTCCGCTAAGATCTTAGAATATAGCTTAATGTCAATATTTATAAGAGAAATCGGGCGATAATTACTAACATAGTTCGGGTCTTTACCTGGTTTAAGAATTGGAATTATTAGTTTGCAACATTTCTCTAGGAAATTCCATCTGATTGCCAATTCCATTAAATAGTTTTAGTATTGAAAGAACCGAGCCCCCAAATCTCTTAAACAATGATCTAAACCCATCTGGGCCTAGAGCTTTTCCTGTTTTTAGTTCCTTAATGTTCCTCTCTATCTCTTCATTAGTTATGGGAGCATTTAATTCTGATAATACTGTACTATCCACCTTTGGGAGTTTAATTTTCTTCAAAAAAAATCTATCAGATGTTGATACTTTAGGAGTAATCAAATTATATAAAGATTTATAGTATTCTTCAAAAGCGTTTCTAATTGATTCAGGGGACAAACATACCTTATTTCCTACAACTATTTTCTTAATTAGAGAGGTTTTTCTAAGATTTTAATTTATTTGAGAATGATTTCCCGACTCTATTATCTCCGTAATACCATAATTGATTTGATTTCAAAATAGCATTTGATGTTTTAATTTCTAATCTTTTTTTATTTCCTTTTGGAGATCATTTATTTTTTGTATGTTATATTCTGTTACCTTCTGTTTGTTCTCTTTTTCTAAGAGTGCTAAAGAAATATATAAATCCTGTAATGGTTTTCCCAGCTTTCTCTCTTGTCGAATCCCCATTTTAATTAGAATTCCTCTTATATAACATTTAAATGTACACCATAAAGTACCTATATTTACCTCCCCATTATCATTATTTTCAATAAATTCGTCTATTTTGATTTGCAAGAATTTAAGATTCTCCTCTGATTTCAATGTGGCGTTGTCTAATCTCCATTGAGGTATATCTTAGAATTTACAAACATTCCTAAATTATAGGCATCTGTAATAAATAAATCCATTCTTGAATAGACCTTATGAACCTTAGAAAAAAAAAAAAAATAATAATCTTTCTCTAGGATGTTGAACCCTCCATATATCATAACTAAATTCAGACAAAAGACTCGACATTTTTTTAATTTTCTTCCTTTCCCTTTGGTTATTGTTGTTGAACTGTTTTTTAGTTCTATCTATTTTATCATCTGGGGCCACGTTTTTGTCTCCCGCTATTATTAATATCCCTTTTAGAATTTTGAGTTCTTCCCTCCTCATTTTTTTTTTTTTTTTTTAGCTCAAGTAGCAACTCCAGGTGCCCCCGCAGCAGCAGCCGCAGCAACGGCTGCTCCCCCCGCAGCACAGCCAGATTACAGCGCAGCGTGGGCAGAGTACTACAGACAACAAGCGGCATACTATGGAACAGCACCTGGAGCTCCCCCTGCACAGCCACCTCCGGCACAGCCGGGACCACAGGTAAGAAAATTCCAACCCAAACGATTTAATGGACATAGGAGGAAACTACTAAGCTCTGTTTGTAAAACGCACTTGGCCCCTGTGTAGGAGCATCCCTTCAGTCCTTTTGTTCATGGGTGAATGTTCTATGAAATCTCCAAAACAAAAACGTGAACTCGCCACCAGGCAGTCTTTCCAGTGGATGAAATTACTTCATATGTCGTGTTAAATATAGACTGACTCCATTGTATAATCATAGGATCCTGAAATGTGGGCATGTCCATTGGTTTCTCATAGAGCTACATTAGCTGAGTGCATCTTTATGGGGTGTGTTCAGGGGGTCTTCATGGAGAGCTTGAAGGCACTGAATGTCGATTCTACAAATTTTGCAGTGACTGCAGCAGGAACCAACTATAGTGGTTGTCTGAATAACTGTCCCTAGGAAATGTCAGTGTTTACATTAGACTGCAGAGAAAGTGTCTAATCATTTTTTTGGCAGATTAGCATGTGTATATATATATGCTTGTTGCTGATGAACCTACAGCGAGCAAATTGATAAAATAGTTTTAAAGGAAGCTTGATGAAATTCTTTATGTAAAGAGTGTGTCTTCAGACAACCAGTCCTGCTACATCCTGGTTGTTTAGCTCAGAGTAACTAAACTCAAGAGGCCAGATACTAGACCAGAATGCCTGCTTTGTACAGACTTCTTATTGGGTAATCTGATTGGACAGCCAGATAGTCTGACCTGGCCTTGAAGCAGAGGAAGGCTGCAGATTGCAGATTTTGCAAGCCATTTTTAGTTATATCCTTAATTTTTTCAAAACAATAAGCATAATTAAATGCATGCATGTTTTAATTGGAAGCATTTTTAGAGTATCCCTTTTAATAACATATGAAATTAATAATTTAGTACGCATTTAATTACTGAGGTTTATTGGACCCTTGTATGGGGTAACCCTTTTGTCAGAATAGTGCTAATGCCTATTCTTTGTAATTATGGGACTAAATTTGCAAACACAACTCCAATTCTAAGTTAACAATTTGTACATGCTTAGTTGGGCTGAATTTGCTGGCACAGTATTGCATATTTCCAGTATTCAATATAGATTTAAGCCCTGAAGTTTAATCTGAGCGAATGTCAGTCTATATTTTGATTTTTATGTTGAATTACAAAATCTGGTCACTTGATACAGATGACAGAATGTGGGTGATAAAGTAAAAATTTGACTGAGTAAAGGAAAATGGAGGGTAACTGTAGCCTAACCTGCCTATCACCTTGAACTTCGTCCCATAGCCAGTAAATCGAGCAGTAGTGGTTATGGTGGCTTGAGTACCCATATAATTGGGGCTACTAAGGTTTTGTTGTAAAGCGAGATGTGTGTAAATACCAACTTGTCCAAATTGGCTCATTTTTATTTATTTTTCTTCTAGGCCCAGTGAATGTCACTCTATCACCTGTTGCCAGTCTGAAGAGCGCCTCTGCTGCTGCTGTCCTCTCAGTGGAGGAAAAGCTGTTTTGAAGAGTCGTCTAGTCGTTTTATTTTAATTTTATTTTTTTTAGGACCTCCCTCCTATATCCCTCACCTTCTTCCAATTTGTCATCTTCTTCAAAAAAAATACAAATTAAATTACATGCCTGTTCTGTGAAAAAACGCAGGTGTAGAAATTAGGACTAATCTGAATTTGTCCCTCACTCCCAGTCTTCCTTCTCCCCTGCTGTATCCTTCCAACAAAAACACACGGTTTTATTCACTGGAACCTCCTGTGAGTAATTAAATTTATTTTTTAATTTTTTTTGTTTTGTTTTTTAAGTAAAGAGAGAATATGTCCCTGTGCTTTTAGTTGGTTAAACATTCCCTGGTGACACCCCCATGCTGCCTGCCGGTCCCTTCCCCCTGCAGCTGGGGCTTGTGACGTCTGCTGGTCCCTCCCCCTGCAGCTGTGGCCCATGAAGTCCACCGGGCCCCTCTGCGGCTGGGGGGTCGTGATGTGTTTTGTCTGTTCAGAGACATGGAAACTGTACGCTGAGTTTTTACTTTTTATTGCCTGTTTTTAACTTCACAATAAACAATGACAAAACTCTTCCGGCTTCCCGGCTACTTTCTCTCCTCATTGTTTCCCTGTTATCTCTTCTTCCTCTTTGCTGCTGTTCTGTCTGTTCAGAAAATGATTTGTTTTATTTTTTTTTTCTTCCCCGTGAGAGATGCTTGTTAATAAACGTTTCTCGTGATGAACACTTTGCAATGTGTGTTTAACCGAAGGTTGAAGAAAATGGTTAGACCTAAAGAAGGTCAGAAATGTCACACCCCACTTATGTTGTATAGCAGGGGTCCTCAAACTCCGGCCCCCCAGATGTTGCTGAACTACAACTCCCATGATTCTCTGGCTATCTATGTAATTCAAAGAATCATGGGAGTTGTAGTTCCGCAACATCTGGGGCGCTGGAGTTTGAGGACCCCTGTTGTATAGGAACCTTGAATCAGGTTTATTTGGTTTTGAAAAACAAACTGCCCCATACCATGAGAAGCATAATGTGACACACAATGTAAAATGCTATATGGATGTACATTTGTAGGGGTTTTTAAGTTCTCAGAGGAACAGATGCATAGTAATCTTTCCTGATTTTATTAATTTCAGAAACTAGAAATACTGTTTCATATTAAGTTGACGTTGATCAAACCGTAGAACTTTGAGCAATTCTCAAATTCCATTATAGTGGTCATTAGTTTAAAAAAAAAAAAGCTTCTCTCTACACACGGGAAAATAACAAAAATGGGTGTTACATGTCAGTGCGGGTACTATTTTTGTTGCTATACTGGTGTTCACAGAAAGTATTCTTCTACAAATTGCTGCTCTAGAGCAAGGAGGGTGATTAGGTAATGTTTCCCCTCTGCCAATTAAAGTTTGTTTATGTTCCGTGATTCAGTTGTTTGCTTCTTAACCATAAGCATACTTAAACATTAGTTCATGGCCAAACCTTGAATATAAACATAACTGTCCAGTTTATTACAGGATAAATATATATATTTTTTTAACATTTCTCCCATGGCTTCTGCCAGTGTTATACTGTTTTGATATACATTCTGGTAACTGGGAACCTCTGGGCTTGCACCCTTCATCTGTTTGACATAATTGGCTCATTTGACACTGATACTCTAAGACATTGGTCCCCAACCCAGTCCTCATGGAGCACCAACAGTCCAGGATTTATGTATTTCCATTTTTAGTTAAATGGAGATACTGACCACTTGGGCTTTTGGTGGTCCATGAGGACTGGGTTGGGGACCACCGCTCTATGCAACATAACTAAATCTCCCTGGATTGCTTGTCTAGAGTCCCATGCCACTGTCTCTGGTTTTTAATTTAAAAATTCTTAAGTTTCATGTTAAACAGTCTTCCTTTCATAGAGGAACCAGCCCCCTTATGCCAAATTAAGAATGTTAACATTGTCCATTTCACCCTACTTGATTGTGTGGCCCTGATCGGTAGGCTTAGACACTCTAGCATTCTCAGCCAATCCATGTCAACCAGGTTAAATTAAATTGACATTAATAAATTGGAAGGATCAAGTCCACATTTATACAGCTGGCAAATTGGGGGGTGGTGTTTTGTTTTTTGGATTTTTCTTTTTCTCTTGGTGTTCCTTTAAGCTCATTTGTATGTTTCTCTGGTCTATTGTATGTCACATTGTCAGAGGAAGTTGGTATCTGTACCTTTTTATTTATTTATTTTTTGACAAAACAAAAAAATACGGTTTTGGCTACCGCAATAAAATTTAATTTTTAACGGTCACCATGACCATTTAATAATGGATGCTCCAAAAACTCAAGGGGGGGTACTAGTCTCCAAACCAACTTTAGCTTAATAAGGCAGGTTTTGTGTATAGATCATGCCCTTGAAGTATCACAGCTTAATTCTCTGCCAGGAGTTAAATCGCTTTTGTTTCTGTCCATTCAGCCCTTGGCCACACCTACCCTGGCGGTGACTGGGGGAAATGTTTTATTTTCAATCCAATGTTAACTTACTTTAGAAGTCTCTCTTGCTCTGTAAATGGAAATTTATTCATACATAAGTTCTAGCAAAATTAACAGTGCAAGAGAAGTTCTTAGACTGTGTAATAAAGGAAATGTAAATATTAGATCTCAATTTACAGGAAGTATTTAGGAAGGCTGTGCACATTACATATAGGGAGGTGTGCCTAGGGCTGCATAAACAAGTGATTTAACTCCTAAATGGCAGATAAGTGTGCAATAAGTCTACAGGGGCATGCTCTATACACCAAAAATACTTAAACTAAAGTTGTTTTGGTGATTAGTGTCCCTTTAAGGGATGAACATGTTATAATAAAGTGGTATTTATAGATCCCATATCAAAATGGAATGTATCACTTTAATGATTGCAGGCCTGCATAGTTGAAAATGGATAAGCCAGACAAGATACACTCTCACAGTACTGCAATTCACGTGCTGTGATAAATTGTGCAAAAGCAATCAAACCCACAATGAAACGCAAATTTGTAACACAGGAAAATGTAATGCCTTTTTTCGTGTTGTGTAATAAAAATGCATATTTTTTGTAATATATAATGGAGCTTCACAGCAATAAAACTGTAGTGATTTGTTTTTAAGTTTGTTTTGGATGGCATGTGTACCAGGATCTGATATTTGCCTTTTCTACCTTTTGGGTGTGCTGCCGTCCCGGCAGCCAGTATGCTTGCCCTCCTCACCAGGTGCGATCAGGGGGACAGCCTGACAAGCGTTCGCCCCTTTGCGGCCAATCATACCGATCAGTCGTGATCGTAATGACTGGCGATAACGTGACTCCAATTGACTGCCTGCAGGGTGACCACCTGGGTTGTTAAGCAGATCTCCCAACATATATAATGAATATACACAAATAATATATATTGTAATATATATCTCTTAATTCTATGTATTTTTACACTGATTTTTATTATATATTGGGAGGTCTTGTCTGACAACCCAGGCAGAAAATCCAGAGAATTTAATTTGCAAGCCCTATAATTAACCCTGCAACTTTATAAAACCTATACGTGGGGGTACCTGTGTAATCGTGAGATATTGTTTAACACAAATATGAGCGTTTTAGAGCAGAAAATAGAATGCGGTTATCGGTGAAAGGGCAGGTTTTTGAGGGGGAAATGCAAAAACAAACATGAATACTAACTTTGGCCAGGGTTTGTGACCAAGTTGCTACTAATAAAGACTGTTCATATACCCTATTTTGAATACCTTGGGTTGTCTACTTTTGCAAATGGTTTGGCATGTTGGGGGTAATTCTCATTCCTGGGCTGCCATTCAGTCTCAAAGGCAACATAGGCCAGGCAAACTGAAATGGGCAAGCCCTATAGTTGACAATCTAACTTTCCTAAAACCTGTACATGAGGGTATCACAACTCCCTATAACCGCTCTGAAACAACTAGAATTTGTTCTGCTAATTTTTATGTGCAAATTGCTGCCACACAGCTTAGTATGCCAAAATGGTGGCCACAAGGTGCTACTTTGAGCTATTGCAAGATGTGAAAGGTCTCCTGCTGTAATGCCAACATTGATTCAGTTCTTCTCATCCTGTCCACAGGCCAAGAGTTGTTAGTTCAGTTGCATCGCAAACTGTGTGAGCTCGTGTAGGAGCTGGTTTTCAGGATAATGCATTGCTCCAATTATTCCCACTACATTGTTTGTAATAAACCAGCTTATCCCATGTGTTCCCGTGGTTCATTTACTAAACACACACAAATAGTGAATCAAAGGGCAAATTGAGGCTAAAATATCCCGTCTGTGACTACAGCAATTTTCCAACATGTCCTTTTCACCTGAATTTTGCAAAACCAAAATGTAATTCTTTTCAATCAATTGACAAGTTAGTCAGTAGGCCAAAAAGGTTTTCCTAGTTTAACGTTTGTAGCACTAAAATCTACAATGCTTTTGCCAGTTGGCTGAATAAACCCCATGCTTAATGTAAATTTTTTAGGTCTGTTTGTCCCAATAGGGATGAGATTGCCAGACAGTTCACTTCTGATTTGCAACATGCAGACCTAAACATTGGACACCATTTCAAACTCTGCTGCTTTGGCTTGTTCTAAGCCTTGCTTGTTGACCAAAACTAAGCCTTAAAACAAACAAAAACCCTGCTTTTTCCAACTTGCAGAAGGTCTGATGAATAATTAAGGGGATTTGGGTTATTCTGCTGTCCATATTGTCCATACACTCCAATTTCTATACTGTGTGTCCCCCCCACCACCCTTAACGTAATGAATCATTTGTTATCCACACCATCTGTTACTAGATTATATTCATATTGGTCACAGCTATAGGATTACTACTAGAAGATGGTCACATTGAAATGAGCGCTTATTGACTTAATCTGTCAGGTTATCTATTCTTGTGCAATGGCTTTAATACAACATACTGGGTTAGTCCATAAAGCGTGAAATGAACAGAATTAAAAATGTATTTAATATTTTACATAAAACTAGCAGAACTGCAATATTTCTCCAAATTGGCCATGTTTTCAATTTGATTTTTGTATCTTTACCTGAAACTGTTGCATTTACTAAATTGTAGGGAATTGGAAACCAAACTGCTAAATTTAAGGTGAAAATACTGACTGAAATAGTTCTCTCTAAATTTTGTTAATTTCAATACAGGTCTGTTTGTTAACCAAACCTCTTCAAATGCCTGACTTATTTTAGTGTATGACCATACTTGTAATAGAAAAGTCTGACATCAGCTTTTAAGTGATCATGTTGCCTAAAAAGTGTTTTATAAATAAATAATAAAATACATTGAGCGTGACTTTTAAAGCACAGGCTAGATATAACCCCATGCCAATGTAGTGGTTATAGTGCTTTGTGATAGCCAGTGCCCTCTGTTTAAATATGAGGGGGAGACCCCGATACTGATTGCATTTTGTGGCACATTAACAGATTATGTAAAAGGTAAGACTTTATTGTAGAACAGAATTAACCATTAGGTGGCTGCCCAGGGCCCCCAGAATCATGCATTTGCTTACTAACCATCTCTATGGGAAGAATGAGATGGGGCTTCCCAAATTGCTAACTTGCCTAGGTTTCCGAGGGACCTTAATCCATCGCTGAGGCACAGATTAAATTGCACATCTATAAGGTAATCCTATATAGTACTCACATTTTTAAGCCATATATGTTGCAAGCCCACTTTGGAGATTTGTCATCTATGGGGGAAAAAAACTAAATGGTAAACACGGGACTGTTAGCATAGATATAAATGTGAATTTTATAACAAGACACGGAGGCTCATATTGCATAACCCTTTCTTTACTGTCCACCAATAGCAGCAAAGAATACAAATATAATGAAAAAATGAAGAACATACATTAACATAGGCCCCTCCCCGCTCAGGTCCCGGTATATTAGGCAGCACTTCCCTTCCATATCCCTCTTTCTTTGCTGCTCCGATCAAAGATAAGTACATGTCACTTCTTTCAATACTGTTTTACATTTATTGATATATTTATATTATCAATATTAGTTGTTTTTTCTGTATAACCGTTATTGTTATTATTTTTTATTGGTATTTTATATATTTTATTAATATTTTACTAATTTTGTATTATCATTTTTCCTATACTTATTACCTTATTGATTCTTGCTTTTATGGTATTTCCTCTCTACTTACTTGGTAGTTGCTTTTTGTGCCCAGGGTCCAGACCCCTCTGTCTTCTCTTACTCCCCGTTTTTCGCTTTCTTCATTGCTTTTCCCGCATCGGCGCCATCTTGCGCACATTTTTTCTCTAGCTGTCTTTTTCATAGTGCACTCTCATCGCTATCACCGTTCGGCAGTTAAGGCCATTCGGCTGTTTTGCCGCGTTCGCCTGTTTCTTGCAAACGGTCCATTCGGCAGTTTTGCATTTTGTCCGATACTCACCATTGTATTCACTTAATTCACCTCTTTTAACCGAATGTTTGGTTTTTCTTTTATTCACCTTACTTCATTTTACCGCGAATCTCGCGAGATTCTCGGCGGCCATTTTCTAACCTCCTGTCTTCTTCCCTATTCCCTGTCAGAGTGTGCACTGGTCTGGGCCCTGGTGAGATCGCTTTTGTTTTGCTTGTTAGTACTTTGGGTGACTAACCCAAAAACTGTTCCTTGTTAGTTTTTTCTTTAGATTTATTGATTCACTCTATTTAAAATGCCTAAACCCAGACTAAACTCTGGTTCACCTCCCTCTGGGGAGTCTGATACCCCACTCAGCAGGGGAGAAGGCCCTGTCACCTCAGGTAATTCACCTGCTCGCTCCGACAGAACTACCCACTCAGATGGGACTCAGTTCTTAGCGCTACAGCGCTCAGTGACAGACGCCATTATGGCAGCCATGGGGTCCATGTCCTCTACTCTCTCCCACACCATTTCCCAGGCCCTCCAGCCATGTCCTTTGGACGAGCGCTACTCGGGCTCCACGACGCCTCAGCCGCGTCCTCCTGTGGACCCACCGGGAGATTTACCCAGGAAAGCTACCCACAAATCTAAAGGTCCCTCTGCCTCCAGAAACACCATGACTGGCGTACCTTCGGTCGCCCCTGAAAGCGTGTCACAACCACGCAAGAGAGCCTTTCCGCGCCAGGCAGAACGGGCGCGGCTATGGAAATGTGCCAGAGCACAGGTAGAGAGCGACTCCGACTCAGAAATCGGGTCAAGTGAGGAGGCTAGGATTGAGTCTGACAGCGACTCCGAAGCGGATGCCGCTCATTCAGGTTTTGACCTCCTTCCCTCTGCCCAGGCAGAGACGTCCGGAGGCGAACCAGGGACTAGGCACTCCGCGACCGCGGAGTCCGCCCTTGTGGACCCGTCGGGCGTTCCACTCTTCGACCCGGATGATTTACACCATCCGAGATCGGCAGAGTGGCTCCCGGCCGACCATGTTGCCACATATTTAGAGAAGTGGGTGCGAGACCCACTTAGTAAAGCGGCACGCAACAAATTGAGGGCAGAGTGTCCAAGGCCTGTTGTGCCTAACAAAGTTTGCGACACTCCAGAGGTAGACCCCAAGATGACCCAATTCCTTACCAAGCTAGGCTGGAACCCCCGTAAAGGGCTCGAATCCGCCTTAAAATCCTGCCAGGATAAGCACCTGGACATATTTGGCCCTTTGGCTAAACTTTTTGATTTGGCGGAAGACGCCAGAGCGGAAAACCGCATGGTTTGACCCTGAAGACCTACGTGGTTGGGTCCAGAGAGCAATCTGTATTGCAGGGAATGTTAACACCTCATTATCTATTGAGAGACGTAAGGCTATCTTATTTAAGATAGAGCCCAAATTGGCTAACCTCGCCCTAACAGAAACCGGTAAGGACGCCCAAGGCCTCCTCTTCGGCGATTCCTTTATAAAAGACCTGGGGCGTTTTGTTGGGGCATTTACTGCCCTGGATAAGGCTCAATCCTCTGAGGCGAGTTTTCCAGGGACGGGTCTCTACCAGGGCCGGCAGATCCAGGAGCCGTCTGTCCGGCCGGACTATTTCCAATCCCGTGGCACGGGACGAGGCTCCTTTCACCAACGATCCCAATACCAGGAGGCTAACACCCGCCCCTCCTTCTTCCCATCTCGAGGACGCCCGTGGCGATCTAGAGGCTTCCGAGGACAACCTGGTTCGAGACGACCCTACGGTGAGTTACCTCAAGCCTCATGTTTTTTCTCTTGTTTGTGTAGGGGGCAGACTCCGACATTTTTTCCAGCTTGGTCACAAATTACCTCAGACCCCTGGGTACTGACTACCATTCGAGGGTTTCACATAGAACTGATAGACAACACCGTACACATTCCCCCTCCTCGACCGATCTGCTTTTCACTACAGGATCGCAGACGGATCGACATGGAGCTTTCCACCCTTCTTACCAAAGGGGCTATAGAAAAAGCACCTCCCGAACCCACAGGGGTCATAAGCAATATTTTCCTAGTGGAAAAGAAAGGCGGACAAATGAGGCCTGTCATAAATCTACGCCCCCTCAATGCCATGGTCCGATACCGCCATTTCAAAATGGAAGGTATTCACCTATTACGGGACCTTCTCCTTCACGGGGACTGGCTAGCAAAGCTAGACCTCGAGGATGCATACTTGACAGTACCAATTGCCTCGGACTCCCGAGACCTCCTACGCTTCCAATGGCAATGCGAGACTTGGCGGTTTACATGCCTGCCCTTCGGCCTCTCCTCAGCAGCGTGGTGCTTCACGAAGCTACTACGTCCTGTCATGGCTACGCAGCCGGGGAGTTCGTCTACTTAGACGACATACTCCTTATGGCTCAAGATCGCTCCACTCTCCTTGCCCACCTACGGCTGGCCATAGACCTCCTCTCCCGCTTGGGCTTCGTTATCAATTGGGAAAAGTCATGCCTAACCCCTGCCACGCGAATGGAATTCCTAGGATTCCTCGTGGACTCAAAGGAGGCGACTCTGAGCCTGCCAAGGTCCAAGATTCTCACCATACGCAAGGAGTTACGCAGAGCCCTAGTTCGGCCCCGACTCACCCTGCGACAACTGGCACGGCTCATTGGCCTACTGGCCTCATCTATACAGGCGGTGTTCCCGGGCCCACTCCACTACCGGGCACTGCAGCGCCTGAAGATCGCACACCTGAGAACCGGTGCGTCTTACGCAGACCAAGTGTCACTGGACACCGAAACGAAAGACGAACTGCGTTGGTGGATTCTCAACCTCTCTGCATGGAACGGCAAGGCGATCTTCGGCCCACAACCGGAATTCACGATCGATTCCGATGCAAGCCTCCACGGATGGGGGGCACATTGCGACGGGATTTCTACAGGGGGTCGTTGGTCGGCAGCCGAGTCACGGCTACACATCAACGCACTGGAACTTCTGGCAGGCTCCTTCGCCATCCGCAGCTTCGCGAGGGACAGAGCCCTAACATGCATCCGCCTACGAATGGACAACGTCTCGGCGGTGAGATATGTCAACCATCTGGGGGGTACACAATCAGCAGTGTTGGTCACCCTGGCGAAGGACTTTTGGGAATTCTGCCTGGAACGGAACCTGATGGTTCACGCGGAGTATCTACCTGGTCTGCACAACGTCCAAGCAGACTGGGGGTCACGTTATCTCTCAGACTCCAGCGACTGGAAGTTGGACACGGAGGTGTTCTCCAGTTTATCATTTCTCTGGGGTCCCTTTTCTATCGACCTCTTCGCTTCCCGACTCAACACCCAGCTATCTCGATTCTTCAGCTGGAGGCCAGACCCGATGGCGGAGGCAGTAGACGCCTTCCTGCAAGACTGGAACGGGGACCTCCTATATGCCTTTCCACCGTTTTCCATGATTCCACGCTCCCTCCTTCAGACCCGCAGACACCGGGCGGAATTAGTCATGATAACCCCATTCTGGGAAACCCAGTCGTGGTTCCCCCAGATGCTCGAGATGACGATGGACTACCCACGGTTGCTACCGCCACGCCACAATCTGCTGCTAGATCCGATGGGACGGTGTCATCCGCTCCGGTTGGACGGCTCCCTCCCACTCCTGGCATGGCGGATCTCCGGGGACCCTGGGAAATCCAAGGAGTTCCGGACACAACTAGACGCCTGTTGGCGGAAGCATGGGCCCCAGGAACTAGACGAGCCTATGGGTCAGCTTGGCGAGCTTGGACTTGTTGGTGCATGGCTAGGGACGTGGATCCCGTTTCGGCCCCTGTAACCATGGTTCTGCAATTTTTGACGTCCCTCTTCGAGGCGGGGAAGGCTTACAGGACTATCAACCTTTACAGGTCAGCCATCTCGGCAATTCATCAAGGTTTCGATGGGTGCCCGGCGGGTCAACATCACTTGGTGTGCCGACTCCTCCGGGGCTCACGATTCTCCCGACCACCCAGACCTCGCTACTCCACGTCATGGGATGTGTCCATTGTACTATCCTTTATCTCGTCCTGGCCCGCTAACTCAGCGCTCTCCCTGAAACAACTTTCTGCCAAATTGGTCTGCCTGCTCTGCCTCGTATCCTGCAAGAGAGTTTCGGACGTTAGAGCCCTGGACTTCGATGCCAAGTCATACACCCCGGACGGGGTTACGTTCAACATCAGTCGCCGGACAAAAACCTCTATCAAGTCGGTGTCCTACCCCGCCTTTCCTACCTCTCCGGCATTATGTCCTGTGACTTGCCTTCGCGAATACGAAGATCGTACCAGATGTCATCGTTCACAGGTATCCCCACAGCTGTTCCTATCCTTTCGGCCACCTTTCCGACCGGTCTCTAGCACCACATTGTCCCGATGGGTGCGATGGTTATTGGATCAGGCAGGCATCGATACCACGATCTTCGGCGCCCATTCGGTCCGAGGTGCCTCAGCATCCTCGATGATGACTGCAGGGGCTCGTCTGGAAGATATTATGAGGACAGCCGACTGGTCTAGGGAATCTACCTTCCGTGAATTTTACTTTCGCCCGGCCCCACATTCTTTTACGGCCGTAGTTAATCAGCTTTAAACTTGCAATATGAGCCTCCCTGTCTTGTTATTAAATTGCATGATTTTGCTATTACATGACGAAAAGTCATGATTTTATTAAAGACACGGAGGCGAGTATTGTCCCACCCACGTTTATTATTCATGTCTCCCCACCCTTATTTCGCAGGTTGCAACGAGTCACATGGATTATTTGGGTACGGTAAGTGGGGCCATGTCTCAAGGATAGATTTATGTTATGATAGGCTTACTAATCACCCTAGGATGTGGGTTTGTATTTATTTGGAATTTTTCTCCTCAGTTGGTACCTGACAATAGTTGCAATTATTGATCTTAACCTCTCGGCTCCTGTCTCTTTATGTTTTCACAGCCTAATCCAACAAGATGGCATGCTGTTATCCAAGTTGAATGGACTCTTCCCGCTGATAATCTCTGGTCCTACAGCTCATCTGGTCGTGCTTCCCTGTTGTGAGAATCCCTTATTTGGACTATTGGACTCTGTTTTTTGTTCTTGTTCGGACATTGTTACAAGGTCGCATCTTCAGAAAGAGGGATATGGAAGGGAAGTGCTGCCTAATATACCGGGACCTGAGCGGGGAGGGGCCTATGTTAATGTATGTCCTTCATTTTTTCATTATATTTGTATTCTTTGCTGCTATTGGTGGACAGTAAAGAAAGGGTTATGCAATACTCGCCTCCGTGTCTTTAATAAAATCATGACTTTTCGTCATGTAATAGCAAAATCATGCAATTTATTGCAAAACAGATGGTAATCTTGTAAATTGCAAAAGATTGTACTATTCTGCAAAAAAATACTAATCGTGGGGGAAAATAGTTATTCATCATATTTTAACACACTGAAAAATGAACAGTTACACACAATGCCAGCCATTTCCATACACAGATTTACTAAAGTGAGAATTCAAGGTGAATTAAAAGTTTAATGTGTAGATTGCCAAATTGGGAGAAAAAAAAAAAATTCCTGATCAGGTGTGCTTCTAGTCTGCTTTGCTGATCTTAACCCCTTAAGGACACAGCTTCAGAAGCTTGTCTTACGCTTAATGACAAGCAATTTTTGCACTTTCTTGCTGTAT
Source organism: Pelobates fuscus (assembly GCF_036172605.1). Classification (NCBI taxonomy): domain Eukaryota; kingdom Metazoa; phylum Chordata; class Amphibia; order Anura; family Pelobatidae; genus Pelobates; species Pelobates fuscus. Next base: position 383,413,772 of record NC_086319.1, on the reverse strand, counting down.
GCGTTCAACTTCAATTTGCATCTCTCTCGTTTATTGCACCGACGCATATTATATACTGGATTTTAGAGGACAGAAAGGGCTTTAATTTGATGTAATATATATATATATATATATATATATATATATATATATATATATATATATATATATATATATATATATATATATATATAAATGCTTATTTATTATTTTAAAAAAAAGAGAAAATGTGTTTTTTGTACAGTTTTTGCAATAATAATGTGTGCCTAATTAGTGCAGGTTAAAGAAAGTAATTAAAAATTCATTTAGTAGTTCTGATTTACAGAATATATAATGTGTCTGGGATTTTCAGTTTTTTTTGGTAGTTACAGGTCACAAAGCACAAGGAGTAAAATAAACTTTTAATATGGAGCGATTTTAGAATTTGGTATGTTTGTCTTGTAAGCTTAATAGCCATAAAAGAAAACAAAATTGCCACACAAAAGTATATATTTATATAAAGTAGACATCACAGGCTATTGTCCTAAGGTTGTTTTGACACTTTCTAAGTAGCCATTTCACCGCAAATCTCTGCTAAATATTGGAGTAAAATTTAGTATTTTGGGTTTTTTGGCACAAAAAACTTATAACAAAGAACTTCTCATGTGTATTTTGTAAAGTTGGTGTGTGCTATTCCTGTACAAGGTTTTATTATGTGTTCAGTTACTTCTGCTGAGTACAACGGTACCCCCATTGTATGTCTTTGGCACTATTTCGTGAAGCTACAGTGCCATATAGGAGACCTGTCCGTTTCAACATTTACAGTAGAATTTTGAGAGGCGGATTTAATGGGCCTATGCTTCAATTTGGGGTATTATAGCAGTTTGACTGTTCAAAAAAAACTCACAAAGGCCTACCATTTGTAAAGGTAGACACCTCAGGGTGTCTCATGTGGTGCATATTGTGCTTTAACATGCCCCCATTTGTTCACCAATATATGCCAGAGTATGTGGTAAAATATAATTTTGGGCATTTTTTACATATGGATTACATTTTTTCTGGGCATTTTGTACATTTCATATGTGCCACTAAGTTCAAACCCCCCAAATTATGCTCAGCTAAGCCTTCTGAGTAAAACAATATGCCCAATGTATGACCTAGACACTATTTTGTGAAGTTACAATGCTGTAAAAGAGACATAACAAGTTCAGTTTTTTTAAGTGTGAATTTTCATGGAGGGTTTTGATGCGTCCGTGTCCCACTTTGGAGCACTTGAGCAGGCTACATATTACAACTACACTATAAAGGCATACCATTTCTCTAAGAAGACATCCCAGGGTATTTCAAAAGGCATATTTTGAACCTTAGCGTGGGATAATTTTTCCGCTAGCTTGTACCAAGTGTAGTGGTAATACGCATTTTTTCTGCCTTTTTGACACAAAGTGAGTTTGCGCAGTATATTTTTCAAACCTTGTGTACTACGACTGTATAATACTTCATATGTTGCTCAACTATGTCGGCTGAGTACAGCAATACCCCTGTATGTACCTTTGCCAGGTATATGTGGACATTGAAGGGGCACATTTGAGACAGCCATTCCAGTTTTTTTTTTCTTCAAACTTTGAATTTTTACGCTGTGTCTATGTCCCATTTTAGAGTATTTTACAAGGCTATATAATCCAATTACCCCATAAAGGCATACCATTTCTTAAAGAAGACCTCCCAGGGCAATTCAAAAGGCATATTTTGAACCTTAGCGTGGGATCATTTTTCCGCTAGCTTGTACCAAGTGTAGTGGTAATGAGCATTTTTTAATGTATTTTTTTACTTTGTAAATCTTTTTTTACTTTGTAAAACTTTTTTTACTTTGTAAAACCCATTTTTAAGCTTTTTTTTTTACTTATTAAATGTTTTACATTTTCTTTTTTACACTTTTACATTTTTTTCTAAACTTTTCTTTTACCGTTAACCCCTAACTAGCAGTAAGCAGCACTAACAGTAAATTCACCATTTTCCCATAACTCTCACCCACCCCAGCTAGCAAAATATTTAATTATACAATATTTAAATGAATTAATTAAATAAATTGAACCCCTGAGGGTTAAAAAAAATAGTTAATCCTCAGGGGTTAAAAAAAATTAGATCACAGTATAATACTGCGATCTGTATGTTGATCACTGTAGGCAGTGATCAACTGGCAGGGAAGGGGTTAATTATTTAGACTGGGTAAAGGGGGGTGGTATTTTTTTTTTTTTTACTTAAACGTTACTAAAACAGTTAAAAAAAATTTTTTTGACCTTTTTAAAGCTTATGTTAAAACAAATTTAACGTTAACCCCTAGTTAGCCTAACACCCAATTCCCCACTAACTTCCACCCATCCCAGCTAGCTAAATATATAATTTTTAAATATTTAAATTAATACAATACATTTAACCCCTGAGGGTTAAAAAAAATAATAATTAACCCTCAGGGGCTAAAAAAAAATCAGATGACATTAAAATGTATACCCTGCCAATTGATCACTGTAGTCAGTGATCAATTGGCAGGGAAGGGGTTAATTTTATTAAAACAGGGGAAAGGGGGGGTGGGATTTAACTTTAATTTTTTTTTTCCACCAGGGGGCAGGATCAGTGAAGATCCGTCTCCCTGCACTTCACACAGAACCCGGAAGTGCAGGGAGGTGGAAGGTAAGTACATTGAGCACATGTGCTTGCTCTGACATGCTGTCAGAGGCGGGCACATGAGCTGGGGCAGCCCGATCGGGTGCTCCCGGTCTGCCTCTAATACAGAGGCAGACCGGAGCACCGTTAACCCCGCGATCGCGGCGATCTGGGGTTAACTTTTGTAAATGATGGAAATTTTCCGTCAACGGTCCTTAACTGAAGGACAAGGGTGACTGAAAATTTCCGTCACCGGTCGGCAAGGGGTTAAACTTTAAGTTCACTTTGTATTCTTACTTGAGTAAATCTGTGTGTGTATGGAAATGGCTGCCATTGTGTGTAGCTGTTAATTTCAGTGTGTTAAAATATGAGATCGTTAAAAACTCTTCTGCAACTGTCACTAGTCTAATACTATCCTTACCTTTTGTGTCATTTTACCCCACTCCCCCTAGCATGTAAGCTCATTGAGCAGGGCCCTCAACACCTGTGTGTCCAACTTGTCTGGTTACAACTACATGTCTGTTCGTCCACCCATTGTAAAGCGCTGCGGAATTTGACGGCGCTCTATAAATATCATAATAATAATAATAATGAGATGCAGACCTATACAGATATATCATCTCACCATTTGTTTTAGTAACAACTTAAACGGATACTGTAGTGCCAGGAATACAAAGCTGTATTCCTGGCACTACCGATCCCTCTGCCTCCCCGGTAAATAAATTGTTAAAAACTCTTAATTTACTTACCTTATCCCAGTGCCGATGTCCATCAGTTCTGGGTCGAAGCTCCGCCCCCTCAGTCCCGTGACAAGCACGGTCTAATGCAAAGGCTGTGCGCATTATACCTACCTATAGGAAAACATTAAATCAATTATTTTCTATGGGAGAAAATCAGACGCTGAAGGTCCTCATGCAGAGGACAGCCACTGAGGGCAGACTTAGTGCTGCGATGTAAACATTGCAGTTCTCTGGAAATGCAAAGATTTACATTGCAGCACTAGGTGCAAAAGGGACACAGCTCCCAGACTGCTTCAATTAGCTGAAGTGGTCTGTTGTGCCTACAGTGTCCCTTTAATACTTTGCAATATAAAAGGTGGTATAAAGCAGGAGGGGGTTGACAAAGTTTAGATGTGAAGCTCTTGGAGGCCAGCTACTAAAGAATGAAAAGGGGCTATTGTCACGATGGGATTGTGAGCCTTGGGTACTTGTTCTATCCCCAGCCGGATGAACTCCTACACACCAAGCGCCTGACCAGGAGGAGCGCTGAATGTAACTGTTTGTCAGATTGGAACAGTGCCGTGATCTTGTGAAACTTTGATCATGTACTGCTTGGTCCCACGACCACCAATCACGGAGCTATTTGGAAGGGATAACGGGGAGGTGACACGGTATCTAAGGATACCTAGGACTTTAGGGTGCTCCTCACAACAGGGCCCCAGGAACACCTTTTCCTTGACCAGGATTAACCAGCCACAAGTGTGGAACTCTGAGCCAGATCAAAGAATGGCAGTGACCCAGTCAAACTTTAAAGTGTTGCACCTTGTGGCTAGTAACCAGTCTGAGTGATTTTGGACCGAGTATGGCTGAGGTTGAAAGCTATCTTGGGATATTCAATGTTTGGAGGGGGAACTTTGGGGCTTGTATTCCCTGTCTGGAGAGGACGAAGCAGCGATGAAACATCTTTAACTCTGAAATGATCTAATTAACTTTTATCTACTCTGACAGAATGGCACCTGGGAGGAAACATATTCTATTAATTTATAAATCATCCATTGCGGATGTAATATACATTTTATCCTGTTTAAATATGGGAGTTCTTGGAATAAAGCAACTGTTTTAATCACTGAAGCTGTCCTGCTGGAAATGGAGGGACATTGACGGAAATACCCCGGCTGAGTATCGAGGTCTGTCACAAGAGGTGAAGCGGGTTTTACTCAAATGAGTTTACAATCTAGGCCAGTGTTCTGCAACCTTTTAGCACCTGCGGCCTGGCAAAAAGAGAACTATTTTGCGGACCAGCATCAGCCAGAAAAAAGCCAAAAAACAATGGTATGTGTGAGGGGGGGCGTGGGGGGAGCAGTGTGTGTGTATACGGGAGAATGATTGTGGGAGTGGAGGGTAGATTAATAAACATAGAAACATAGAATGTGACGGCAGATAAGAACCATTCGGCCCATCTAGTCTGCCCAGTATTCTAAATACTTTCATTAGTCCCTGGCCTTACCTTATAGTTAGGATAGCCTTATGCCTATCCCACGCATGCTTAAACTCCTTTACTGTGTTAACCTCTACCACTTCAGCTGGAAGGCTATTCCATGCATCCACTACCCTCTCAGTAAAGTAATACTTCCTGATATTATTTTTAAACCTTTGCCCCTCTAATTTAAGACTATGTCCTCTTGTTGTGGTAGTTTTTCTTCTTTTAAATATAGTCTCCTCCTTTACTGTGTTGATTCCATTTATGTATTTAAATGTTTCTATCATATCCCCCTTGTCTCGTCTTTCCTCCAAGCTATACATGTTAAGATCCTTTAACCTTTCCTGGTAAGTTTTATCCCGCAATCCATGAACCAGTTTAGTAGCCCTTCTCGGAACTCTCTCTAAGGTATCGATATCCTTCTGGAGATACCGTCTCCAGTACTGCTTACAATACTCCAAGTGAGGTCTCACCGGTGTTCTGTACAATGGCATGAGCACTTCCCTCTTTCTACTGCTAATGCCTCTCCCTATACAACCAAGCATTCTGCTATAATTTCCTGCTGCTCTATTACATTGTCTGCCTACCTTTAAGTCATCAGAAATAATCATCCCTTTCCTCAGATGTTAAGGTTAGGACTCTATCAAATATTCTGTACTCTGCCCTTGGGTTTTTACATCCAAGATGCATATATATCTTTATTTTTAATAAAAAGAAAAAAAAAGTAATTTTGATATCCCCTGTCCCTGCTTACCTTTGTCTGGGAGGGGGGACAGTAGGACAGTACAATCTGTGGTGGTCCCAATGGTGAGAGTGAACTCTAGCAGCCTCAGAAGCTGCTAGAGTTCACTCTTGCAACATTTGGAGCGTTGCCGTGGAAACCGTGGCTCCGAGCTTGCGAAAGGAGAGTCCGGCGGAGCTCACCCGGGTCCTCCCTTCCTCCCTCCCCTGTCTGCTGTCAGCAAAGTGCTAGCGGGCCCGAGATCTCTGATCTCCCCTTCGGTCCTGCAGGGCTGGCAGGGGACAGGGAGGCACAATTCCTGGTGCTTTCATAAGATCATAGCACCGGGGAAATATTTAGCGGGAATTTATTGCCGGTCTGTGAAAGCTTTCGCGGAACGGCAATAAATTCTTGCGGACCAGTGGTTGAAGACCACTGATTTAGACAATACATGATCCTTTAAGTCCTGCAAGTTTCTTCACTAATTCGCAGGTATGGTCCTTATCACCACTCTGCCGGTGACCACCTCCTGTCAATGCTGAACTTCTCATGGGTGTCTCCTTTCCTTTGGAACAGCCTGCTTACCCCCTTTAGACTCTCCCCTAGTCTTCAATCATTTAACAAGTCCCTCCTCAAAACCCATATCTTCAGAAAGCTTATGGCCTCACAGAGTAAGTATCTCACAAATCTGGCTATATAACATGGAGGTTGAATAAGTCTGATATAACAGTGGGGGTGATAACTGGCTATATAACAGGAATATAATAACTGGCTATATAGTATGGGGGTGTAATAACTGTGTGATATAACACTGGGGGTGTGATAACTGGCTATTTAACATTTGGGTGTGATAACTATATGATATAACATGGAGATATAATAAACATTTAATCTAACACAGGGGTGTGATTACTATATAATATAACATGGGAGTGTAATAACTGATATACCAAGGGGGGTGATAACTGTGACATAACTATGGGGGTATAATAAACATGTAATATAACACAGGGGTGTGATTACTGTATGATATAACATGGGGTGTGATTACTATATGATATAACATGGGGTGTGATTATCATATGATATAACATGGGGTGTGATTATCATATGATATAACATGGGGGTGTGATTACTATATGATATAACATGGGGTGTGATTATCATATGATCTAACATGGGGTGTGATTACGATATGATCTAACATGGGGTGTGATTACGATATGATCTAACATGGGGTGTGATTACTATATGATATAACATGGGGTGTGATTACTATGTGATATAACATGGGGTGTGATTACTATGTGATATTGTTATGGGCAAATGCAAATATTACGAGTTTTAGAATGAAATATTGTATTCCTCAAACTGTGTACTTTGTCTCTAAGAAATATTCCAACTGACAAGGTGTTAGAAATGGAACATATTATTTTCCATACATGTTTCTTTAAGCAATAACCTCTTACCTACCTTCAGTGCATAATATGTTTACGCCATTTTGTCCCAGACAAATTACAATAACAATAATGCATAAACAAGCTTCAAGGCTATGCCACGACTCTTTCAGTACATAATATACTGTGGTAAGCTTAGTAGATAATGTTCAGACTGTTGCAGAGTAAACTTACAGAAGCCAAACACAGAGAGATGAATGCAGGTCTTCAAGAAGTAAGAAGTCTTTATTAACATACCGATCTGGTCTCACACTGAACTTGTGTTCAAAAGGTTATGAGCCCAGAGCACATGGAGTACATTCCTTGTATAGCAATATAGCTCCTCCCATTAATAGCTACGCCCACACATACCCTTAACCAATCAGTGAGAAGAGTATAGACTTGTTCATCTGGTCAGACCACATGGCTCATCCAAGACAAAGGAGAAATAAGTGCAATTTTAGTTCCTGCATTCCTGCACATGCTCAATACATTGATGACAGTATCCTAGCTACGTGTAGCTAACTAACTGACACAACATACACATATGCCACGTGGAAATCTCAGCCTACTAAATTTACATTTCACTGAAATTCCACCACATTCCCCCCGTTGATGCCTCTGATACAAAATTATTCCAGATGCATCACCAATCATAGTTTATCAATACCTCTCAAGTAGCCATTGAACCAGAGCAGAACTTGTAAGCATCTTAGCAAAGACTCCTTCAACATTCCTCATTCTGAATATATTCTCTTTGGGCTAGGGATTCATATCTATAGACAGCCATTACATGAGCAGTTGTCTTTCTTTCTATAGTACTCTCTATGATACTACGTAAAGATCTGACCACTAATGGAATTAGGCAGGGCAGAAAGAGACACAAGAATATGATAAACACTACTCCTCCTACTAACGCCCTAATCCCTCCAAACTGCTCATACCAACTTACAAACCAACTACTAGGATTATACCCATTCCAGACCTGAGTCGGTACATGCGTCAGTTTAACCATGTGACTGGTTCAGCCACTGTCTGTAATCTTATAATACGGTTGAGCATATATATTGGGGTTCTATATCCATAGGTGCCATCTTCTGCCCAAGTAGCAGGTCCATAGTAATTTATGATACGTTGGGAGGCCACTCATCATCTTCCCAGCTACCTATATTCAAGGATGCTGCTTCTTTTTATGATTTACATCATAAACCTTAACTCCCAAGGTCTCTCCTGTCTCAATTGGCAACAAGAAGAAGGATGGTTTGAGCATACCTAATACACATGCCCCTTCCCAATCTTGTGGTAACTGTGAATATGCTTTCTTACCACAGATCTAGTATAGATTTGCTGGGGCTTTCCAATTGGATGTAGCAGATAAGTCAAACCATACCTCCTTTAAATGAGTGTAATTGGTAAACGGATTAGTAGGCTCTGAGACATTTGAAGCTGACCACCAAGTAGTATCTTTAGTATTATCATTATAGGCTTTTTGTCCCAAACAAATTAACTCACCTACAGACATGTTATACATTGTCCCTTTCCTGGCTAAACATACATGACCTATAATGGAGGTTTTTAATCGCCATTCCGATTTACTTCTAGTACTTACTTGATGATCAGACTGAAAAGGTATCTGTTGTTGATATGTCTCAGAGCCAGGGTACCATACTTTCTTTGCCTCCCATGGCCATTGGTCTCCCATGTTAGTACCTCCACATACAAAGCAATTAGTTACATTAAGACTACCTGCAATACTATCAGCCAAATCAATAAATAGGTTCTTAACATTATGGGGAATTTTATCCTCAACACTCATCTCCTCATAGAAGGAATGAAAAACCTGATGAGTTTGAGTTAGTACTGTCTCAGTTTCAAGTCCTACATATATTATCGTTCCTGAATCTACTCCTGTACCATATATTTTGAAACCCAAAGAGATTCCCAAACACTATCAATGAAGTGCTGTGGATTAGAAATGGTAATATGCACAGGGTTACACTCCATAGTTTTACAATACGGTGCAGTTGGCAACCTTTCAATAATCATATCTTGATCCACTGTTTTTCCCCAGGTCGCCCACCCTACACAAGACAAATAGGGACAAAAATTTAAATCTCTATTTGGGCAATCAGGATCAGTAGATCTTTTACTGGGACATAAATATTTATCATTAAACCCATAAGTTCGTTCCCATTTAAGATTACCACATACATTCCATGGCTTTCTACTTACAGAAATCGCCTTACATGCATCAAATAGCAGAATGCCCGTAGAATGTATGGTATTTATCACAGTCCTATTTATCAAAGTTCCCTGGGAATTACTGTTCCGAATTACCAACCAAATTGTACGGGGTTGGAATTGGGGATCGAAACATTTAGACTCTCCTGATTTGGCTTGCACACACTATAATCAATATCCAATTATCTACATTTGGATACAGATCCCTTACCTTCATACTGTGAGTGCCAAATAAGAGTTTGGGATATTTGATTACCTGTTTTAGAAGTCTTAATGCAACTATCGCAATTCGGTATGTCTGTACTCCTACCTTCCTGAAAGATCATAAAAATACTAAGACACATAATAAAACACATTATTCCTGAAATCCTCATTTTTCTTCGACCGTGCAATGGCACCTCAGCTTCCCGTTTGTGAGGGCTTCAAGGATTGTCGTTCTTCTGATCCTCACTTTTCTTCACAGAGATCCCTTTGAGACACTCTGGCTATGACACGTAGGTAGGTGGTCAGGCTTTATTATGGCCGTCAAAACACCTACTTGCTGATATCTGTTGTTACTTTCACTAAGATGTCCCAATATCTCCTCGTATTATTTCTCACTCCGACTGAGTTGCCTGCTTCAACCGGATCTTACAAGGATTCTCAGGATCTGGGATAGCTTGCCAAGAATCTGACGCTGGTTTAACCCTAGAATGATGAATCCACTGAGTCACTTCTGCCACCTTTACAGCTGTTGGGGTAGATAAAAGAACAACATAGGGAGGCTAACAGGACTCAACATATATCTGTGGGATATTACGGGCAAGTTCAGGTGGATTATTCTCTGCCCATACTCCTGGAATGTCAAATAAAGATTCATCACTCTTAGGGTTAACACTTGTCACTATGGAGTAGAAGCGCCATTCTTCTTCTCTTGGCACCAATACCGCCATTATGCCTGGTAATCCATTAAACTTCAGAGACGTTGATCCATTGGGCAGAATGTCATCTGAACTTGAAACTTTGCCAATAGATCTCGTCCTAGAAGTTAAACTGGACACTCCGGCATATATAGGAACTAGTGCTTCACCAAATGGCGTTCCAAAATGCAAGTGCGACTCTTAAGAACCGGTCTAGCTGCGCTTCTCCCAGTAGCTCCTATCACAGTTATAGTCTTCCCCGAAGGCGGAGCCACCATCTTAGTCACCATGGAATGTTCAGCACCTGTGTCGATCAAGAAAGAACTTCTCTTTCCCCCTACATCGACCATAGGCTCCGCTCGGCCAAGGGGGATGGAGCCCAGTCGGTTTCAATAGTCTTCCATGATAGTGTCAGCCAGACCCACAAAATCTCTATCCTCTCTTTCTCTAGGTCTCTGCGTGGGTGGATAGTATCTGTCTCCTTGAACACTTCCTCTACTATTCCTCTATAACTACCACTATAACCTCCAGGGGAGCGCTGGCAGCCTTAGGCCTGGGGGGCAAAACCAGTCAAGTGGCCCATTGCGCCACCAAATCAGTTCACCATCCATGCCCACTTTTTTCTGGTTTTATAACGGATATTGATGTTATGCTAATCAGTAGCTCTTTGCCATACCCGCTCCTTCACGGCTCTGACTTTCAATGTTGTCAGAGCACAGGCTGAGAATCTCTGAGCCTGTGCTCTGACTCACTAACTGAGCGCCGGAACCACGAGGGAGAGGATATGATCTGACTGCACCTACTACTCGTGCGCACCAGTGGACCACCAGCGAATCGTTTAAATTAAATATGCTGGTGTACCCAACTTGTGAGCTGTGTTGGCCGCCGGGCGCCTCTGTTGTCATGGCACCCTGCGTGACCGCACAGCTTGCCCACCCCAACGGCTGGCCCTGCTGACACACACTGATGTTACTACTTAGACATCCCTCAATATTAATACAGAGATGAGAGTAAACACCAATAAACTGTGGAAACAGAGCTGATCCCCCCAAATTTATAAAGGTTTGCTTAGAGGATTTATTCAAGATTAAATCATGCCTCCTCCTCTCTCCCCCATGCGCTGCTCTGTAGGCTGGGAGGAAGTGAAGAGTAATCACAGTCTCCCAGCACAACGCCACCTGTGGCTGCATGGGGAACAGCTGTTTAATGTAATGCTTGCAGGACGGCCAGCTGCCGCAGAACCTCTTTGTTTCCGTCTCTGCAAAGGGCTCCAGGCACTGCTTGTTGTGAGTGTGAGCCACTGTAAATTAGGGGCAGAGGGCACTTGCACTGCGGTCAAGACAGGTCTGGGCAGGAGGAGAGTGCAGTGCAATCAGTGCACTCCCCTCCTGTGGGTCACCAGTAGACTGGTGCACCTGCCCAGGATCAGAGCCGGTGCAAGGATTTTTGCCGCCCTAGACAAAATATAAATTTGCCGCTGTAACGGACCGTTTCAGCATACAAGGGGAAAAATGCGTTTAGGCGATAATCCCCTTTTCCATAGACAGGCACAGCTACTGCAGAACATCAGAACTCACGAGCTGGATACGAAATAACACTCCGAACTGGAACAGCTGAACAAGAAAAGCATACAATCGGCTTACACTCTTGGCAGTCAGCTTACAATCCAATCCCCCCCAAGAACGAGACGACACTTCATTTTGAGGGTTAAGCAGGAACTCTAGACTGGGACACCCAGTCTGGCTTTTATTTCCAACTCACACATACAGGCCACACCCAGGGGGAGGCATAAAAGAACCAATGACATAGATGTTACCTCCCACACATCCCCTCCCCTTAGTGTGACACATAATCCCATTATGCATACAGAGTAAAATATACTTTTACACAACTTTCATAACTTTAAAACCATACATCACATTCACATAAAAATACATATCCACAATCAATCCATTCAGGGGAACAACATATTAAAAAATGGCATGAATCCGACCAGGGGTTTAAAAGTTACTAAAAGTATCTTTTGGGCCCTTGCTTGCAGCATGGCACAATCTGGCCCAAACAGAAGTAAAACATCCCCCACAATGCATCCCGGCTTCCTCCCTTCTGCCCTGGAGATAATTGGAGAAGTAATCCAATTATCTAGGACTAGAGTCAGACTCCATTAACCACATGGTTGCAAAAAGACAGTAAAATACATAAAATTACATACTGATACATTTAACACATAAAACACACATTTCTACATATCCCCAGTTTAACTGAACACAAATACCTACATAATATTTAAGACAGTATTACTGTGATATGTTACAAAGTCTTAAAGGGACATTAGTCCCAAAATGTCCACCGCTGATTTTAAAGGGCCAGTAGCAGCAATATAAATTATACATGCCCAAATATAGTCTTTAAAGTGCAATATGTCCAGGGGCCATAGTCGCAGGGCAGGAGGCTAGCAGCCAGGCTTCTCCAGCCCACAGTGGCGAAGTTGGTTTCGCCACAATTCTCCCCTTTACCAATTAGACTAACAGGGTATCTGACCTCCTGCCGGTCAGTGCCCTGGTTAGTCCAGCAACCCACCCACAGAACAGAAGTAGTAGAGCAGCCCACCCATAATAAACAGTTACCACATCTGGGTGAGAGAGAATTTTGTCCGAGTTCAGGTGCCTCCCCACGGCTGGGTGAGAGACTGATAGGCTGCCTTGGTGGGTTGCTGAGGCGGCAGAGACCAGCGGTACTCTGTCCTGTTGCCAGCACTACCACGGGAGTAGTCTGGTGGGAGCCTGGCTGCTGGAGACCGACTGTCTCCCCTTTAGATATATCGCTCTGTGGCTGGGGGACAGGACCGACCGTCCCTACCCCTGGGGCTGTAAGTGCAGAGACTACGGTCCCATCTGCACAGATGTGGGGCTTAACATCTCCCCTTGGTGGGTTAGGCTGCCGCTTGAGAGAGGGTGTAACAAGCTCCCCTCTCTGGACGGTAAACTGCCGCTGGGGAGGGGGTTTAGCAGGCTCCTCTCCCTGCCACTCTCTCTGCTGGTGGAAAGGGGGACCAGCTGTCTCCCCTTTCATTCTCTTGTCCGGCTGCTGGGGTGCGAGACGACTGACTGTCTCTGCTCCCTGCAGGACACACTGCCGCTGGGGAGGATGGACGACACCATCAGCTCCCTGGGGCACACACTGCCGCTGGGGAGGGAGGACGCTGCTCTCCTCTCCCTTCGCTTCACACTGCCTTCTTGGCATCTCACTTTGCTGCTGGGGGGCAGGAACAACAACCTCTGCCCCCTGTAACTCAGCCTGCCGCTGGGGAGGAAGGACTGCACCTTCGGCTCCCTTGGACACACACGGCTGCTGGGGAGGATGGACGACACCATCAGCTCCCTGGGGCACACATTGCCGCTGGGGAGGGAGGACGCTGCTCTCCTCTCCCTTCCCTTCACACTGCCTTCTTGGCATATCACTTTGCTGCTGGGGGGCAGGAACAACAACCTCTGCCCCCTGTAACTCAGCCTGCCGCTGGGGAGGGAGGACTGCACCTTCGGCTCCCTTGGACACACACGGCTGCTGGGGAGGATGGACGACACCATCAGCTCCCTGGGGCACACATTGCCGCTGGGGAGGGAGGACGCTGCTCTCCTCTCCCTTCACTTCACACTGCCTTCTTGGCATATCACTTTGCTGCTGGGGGGCAGGAACAACAACCTCTGCCCCCTGTAACTCAGCCTGCCGCTGGGGAGGAAGGACTGCACCTTCGGCTCCCTTGGACACACACGGCTGCTGGGGAGGATGTACGACACCATCAGCTCCCTGGGCCACACATTGCCGCTGGGGAGGGAGGTCTGCAAACCCCCTGGCCCGCTCTGATTCCCGCGGCAAGTACTCTCGCACTGCTTTCTTCACCTGCTGTATTAGATCCTCTGAGAGGTTGGGTCCGCATATAGCCAGCACCGCGGTGACCTCTCTGTCATACGCCTCTTGAGTGTAGCTGGGTGCCATGCTTGCTCTGCTGCAGTTGGTTCCTTGTAGATAGGGGCGCTGTACGGGTACTGGCGTTGCCCTCACTTTGTAATCCAGGAATGGTGTTGTCTGTAGCTGTCCCTCTGGTTGTAGGAACGATCCCACCGCTGCCACCAATTGTAACGGACCGTTTCAGCATACAAGGGGAAAAATGCGTTTAGGCGATAATCCCCTTTTCCATAGACAGGCACAGCTACTGCAGAACATCAGAACTCACGAGCTGGATACGAAATAACACTCCGAACTGGAACAGCTGAACAAGAAAAGCATACAATCGGCTTACACTCTTGGCAGTCAGCTTACAATCCAATCCCCCCCAAGAACGAGACGACACTTCATTTTGAGGGTTAAGCAGGAACTCTAGACTGGGACACCCAGTCTGGCTTTTATTTCCAACTCACACATACAGGCCACACCCAGGGGGAGGCATAAAAGAACCAATGACATAGATGTTACCTCCCACACATCCCCTCCCCTTAGTGTGACACATAATCCCATTATGCATACAGAGTAAAATATACTTTTACACAACTTTCATAACTTTAAAACCATACATCACATTCACATAAAAATACATATCCACAATCAATCCATTCAGGGGAACAACATATTAAAAAATGGCATGAATCCGACCAGGGGTTTAAAAGTTACTAAAAGTATCTTTTGGGCCCTTGCTTGCAGCATGGCACAATCTGGCCCAAACAGAAGTAAAACATCCCCCACAATGCATCCCGGCTTCCTCCCTTCTGCCCTGGAGATAATTGGAGAAGTAATCCAATTATCTAGGACTAGAGTCAGACTCCATTAACCACATGGTTGCAAAAAGACAGTAAAATACATAAAATTACATACTGATACATTTAACACATAAAACACACATTTCTACATATCCCCAGTTTAACTGAACACAAATACCTACATAATATTTAAGACAGTATTACTGTGATATGTTACAAAGTCTTAAAGGGACATTAGTCCCAAAATGTCCACCGCTGATTTTAAAGGGCCAGTAGCAGCAATATAAATTATACATGCCCAAATATAGTCTTTAAAGTGCAATATGTCCAGGGGCCATAGTCGCAGGGCAGGAGGCTAGCAGCCAGGCTTCTCCAGCCCACAGTGGCGAAGTTGGTTTCGCCACAGCCGCCCCCCCCATATGATCTGCCATATGAACTAACGCCAGTGCTGCACACAGTGTGTGTTTACATTAAAAAGCCTGCAGGGACCAGCTATAGACACCAGAACCACTTCATTAAGCTATAGTGTCCCTTTAATGTGAGGTAAATTATAGAGTAGTGTCACTAATAATATACTAGATTGCCTACTTACAATTAGATGAGGATGATGATGGGCTGCAGTTTGGCTCCACTGGTCTGGTGTAGAACAGGACCTCTGGAGGCTGTTTGCAACTGTGGTCACAAAATTCAACGTTCTGGGAGAATTGGAAGCAGCTCCATTTTTTGGGGGCCTCTTACACAGCTCAAGGTCTGGGCCCCAGTGCCTGACGGAGAGTATGCCCATAAGGCCCACTCATAAGTCCACTTATATGTTCCACCCACCCATGAGCTCGCTCACAGGGAGTGGAGTGTGTAGGGGATGTGTTATGTGTTATCTAATATGTGTGCTTATGGTATGTAGTGTATAGGGATACCAGTTTGTGCAGGTGATGCAGTGTGTTTGTGTGTAGTGGAAGCAGTGTGTATTTGTGTATAAGGGATGTATTATGTGTTTCTGGTTGTGTGTGAGGGATGCATTGTGTGAATCTGTGTTTGTATGCATAAGGGATGCAAGGTGTGTGTCTGTATGTGTGTGCATTGAGTGTAAGAGATGCATTGTGTTTCTGTGTGTATGTAAGAAAAACAGTGTGTGTGTTTGCATGTGTGTGTAAGGGTTTGCATTGTATGTTTCTGTGTATGTGTGCAAATGATGCATTGTCTTTGTGTGTAAGGGTTGCATTGTGTGTGTGTGTGTGTGTGTAATGGATGCATTGTGTGTTTCTCTGTGTGTAAGGGAAGCATGTTCAGTTTCTGTGTATGTATAGGGATGCATTGTGTGTTTCTGTGTATCTATAGGGATGCATTGTGTGTTTCTGTGTATGTATAGGGGTGCATTGTGTGTTTCTGTGTATGTATAGGGATGCATTGTGTGTGTGTGTGTGTGTGTGCGCGTAGTGTTAAAGAGCTCCCTGTCTTGCCCCCTGTCCTATAGAGCTGTCCCTTAGAGCTCTCCCCTGCCCCTTAGAGGTCTCTCCTCTCCCCCACCCTCCCCTAGCGGTCTCTTCTCACACTCACCCACCCTCCCTGTGCTCGTCTCATCCCCCCTCCACCCTCCCTGTGTTCTTCTCACTCCTCCCTCTGTGTTCTCACCCCCCCCTGTGTTCTTCTTACCCCCCCCTCCTCCCTGTGTTCTTCTTACCCCCCCCCTTGTTCTTCTTACTCCCCCCTTCTTCTTCTTAACCCTCCTACTTCTTCTTACCCCCTCTTCTTCTTCTTACCCCCTCCTTCTTCTTCTTACCCCATTCTTCTTCTTACCCCCCTTCTTCTTCTTACCCCCCTTCTTCTAATTACTCCCCACTCTTGTTCTTACTCCCCCTCTTCTTACTCCCCCTCCCCTCTTCCTCTCCCCCCTCCCCTCTTCTTCCTCTCCCCCTCCCCTCTTCTTACTCTCCCCCCTCCCCTCTTCTTACTCTCCCCCCTCCCCTCTTCTTACTCTCCCCCCTCCCCTCTTCTTACTCTCCCCCTCTCCCCTCTTCTTACTCTCCCCCCCTCCCCTCTTCTTACTCTCCCCCCTCCCCTCTTCTTACTCCCCCCCTCTTTTTACTCTCCCCCTCCCCTCTTTTTACTCTCCCCCCTCCCCTCTTTTTACTCTCCCCCCCTCCCCTCTTTTTACTCTCCCCCTCCCCTCTTTTTACTCTCCCCCCCTTCCCCTCTTTTTACTCTCCCCCCTTTCCCCTCTTTTTACTCTCCCCCCTCCCCTCTTTTTACTCTCCCCCTCTCCCCTCTTTTTACTCTCCCCCTCTCCCCTCTTTTTACTCTCCCCCCTTCCCCTCTTTTTACTCTCCCCCCTTCCCCTCTTTTTTCCCTTCCCCCCCTTCCCCTCTTTTTTCCCTTCCCCCCCTTCCCCTCTTTTTTCCCTTCCCCCCCCTTCCCCTCTTCTTACTCTCTCTCCCCCCCCCTTCTTCTTACCCCCTCCCCTGTAGGTGGCCGAGCTGCACTCCAGTCCGCGGTCCCGGCCGGAGTGATAGGAAGGTGCTCAGTGTGCACCTTCTTGTCAGTCCGGCCGGGTACAGGAAACAGAAACTCCTGTTCCGCGCGGAACAGGAGTTTCTGTTTCCTGTACCCGGCCGGACTGACAGGAAGTGCACACTCAGTGTGCACCTTCCTATCACTCCGGCCGGGACCGCGGACCGGAGTGCAGCTCGGCCACCTACAGGGGAGGGGAGGGAGGGAAAAGCAGCTGCAGCCGTCTGAGCGCTCTTTACAAAGCGCTCGGCGGCTGCAGCATTTAAAGGGCCGGCCCGCCGCGGCCGGTCCTAAAATAATTTCGGGCGGCCTGGGGGGCAATTGCCTCCCTGCCCCCCGGCCCAGCCCGCCCCTGATAACCTCCTCGTACCCTTCTCTCTCCTTGTCTATCACCTTCATACTGCTCTCTCTGTGGACACTCACTCTTCCAATGTCCCTCCTTTCTACAATACGCACATTGATTCCTACTTAAAGGTCCCTTGCTCAGCCTATTCTCGTCTCCTCTATTCACTTCCCTTCCCTGTCTTTCTACACTTGTGATAGCTGCTGCTAGCATATCTACCTTCCTCATTTTACGTTCTTCCTCCCTCTTTGTCTCAGTTTCCCTATTCATATACACCTTATTTGCAACCTCCATTAGCTGCAAATCCCTCTAACTTTTGCAATTTTCTTTTAATATCACCTTGGGCCTGGCTGACAAATGCTGAGTTAATCATCCTAAAATTCTCAGGGGCCTCTGGATTCAGAGGAGTATACAATCTATATGACTCCAATAATCTTTCATAAAAGGTACTAGGTGACTCATCAACCTTTTGCAGCACCTCAGCCGTCTTTGACATATTGATTTCCTTCTTCCCTCCTGCCTTCATGCCAGCAATTATGGCTTCCCGATAAGCCCTTAATTGGGGCATGTCAGCACCATTCACATTCCAATTTGGATCAACATTTGGATAATGGGCTGCAGCCCATGCAACTGGATTGGCCTGATTTTGAGTACGGGCCGTTTCCTCAAGCGCTTTAATAGCCGCTTGATTAACATGGGGGGTGATTACTATACGATATAACATGGGGTGATTAATTTATGATATAACATGGGGGGTGATTACTATATGACATAACATGGGGGGTGATTACTATATGATATAACATGGGGGTGATTATCATATGATATAACATGGGGTGATTAATTTATGATATAACATGGGGGGTGATTACTATATGACATAACATGGGGGTGTGATTACTTTATGATATAAAATGGGGGTGATTACTATATGATAAAACATGGGGGGGTGATTACTATATGATAAAACATGGGGGTGTGATTACTTTATGATATAACATGGGGTGTGATTACTATATGATATAACATGGGGTGTGATTACTTTATGATATAACATGGGGTGTGATTACTTTATGATATAACATGGGGTATGATCACTATATGATATAACATGGGGGTGTGATTATTATATGACATAACATGGGGGAGTGATTACTATATGATCTAACATGGGGGGTGATTACTATTGATACCGGAGAAACTGACGGAAGCCAAGCACAGAGAGATGGACACAGGTTTCTTCAGGAAGGAAGAGATTCTTTATTGGATCACCGATCGGGACTCAGAGGGACTAGCGTCACCAAAATACAGCAAAGTCTGAGTACTGAATACATAGAGTACATTCCTTATATAGCACTGTAGCTCCTCCCACAATTAACTACACCCACACATACCCTTAACCTATTTAATAAATAGAGTCTAAACTCATCCATCCGGTCTAACCACGTGGCTCATCTGATACAAAGGAGAGGGACGCGTAATTCCAGTTCTTACATTCCTGCACCTGGTCAGTACAGTGATAACAGTATCTTAGCTACGTGTAATTAACTAACTGATACTACAAACACATATACATACATATGCCTTGTGGCAATCTTAGCCTGCTAAACTTGTATTTTACTGGAATTACATCACATTCCCCCCTTTGATGCCTCTGATATTTCACAATTACTTGAGGCATCACTTAACCTTGGTTTGCATATACCTCAGGTTACCATGAACCAGACCAGACTTATCTTATGATGTGAATCTTTTAACACTCATCTTCCTGCATTGGTTCTCCTTGATCTAGAGCCTTATACTTATATATCGCCATTATCTGTGCAGCAGCCTTCCTCTCTGCTATACTTCCTATCAGGCTTTGCACAGACCTAACTACTAAGGGTATAAGACACGGTAGGAGTAGACACAACAGTAAAATCAGTAGGACTCCACCTACCACTGCCTTAAGCCCTCCAAACCACTCATACCAGCTACCAAACCAACTACTTGGATTGTACCCTTTCCATACCTGAGTAGGCACATGCACTAGTTTAACCATATGGCTAGTAAGCTCAGCTATTGCTTGCCCTTCGTCATCTATTTGAAGACAGCAATTGCTCAGGTTAAACTTCCCACATACACCTCCCTCTACTGCCAAAAGGTAATCCAAGGCTAATCTATTTTGGTACACTGCCGTCCTCATCCTGGCACTATGCTTCGCTAGAAGATTGAGTGCTTGTGAGGTCTCATTAGTAATAATCTCAACCACCGCCTGTAATCTTATAATACGGTTGAGCATATAAATTGGGGTTCTATAACCAAAGGTACCATCTTCTGCCCACGTGGCTGGCCCATAATAATCTATGATACGCTGGGGAGGCCATTCATTATCTTCCCAGGTGCCTATCTCTAAGGGTCCCCTTTTCTTCCTATGATTCACATCATACACTTTAACACCTAAAGTCTCACCTGTTTCAATCGGTAACAAGAAGAAGGATGGTTTGAGCATACCCAACACACATGCCCCTTCCCAGTCCTGTGGCAACTCCGAATAGGCTTTCTTACCACAGATCCAGTACAAATTTGCTGGGGCTCTCCAGGTAGATGTGATGGATAAATCAAACCACACATCCTTTAAACTGGCATATCTAGCAAACGGGTTAGATGGTTCTGAGACATTTGAAGCCGACCACCAAGTTGTATTTTTAGTATCATCATCATAAGCTTTTTGCCCTAGACAAGTTAATTCTCCTACAGAAGTATTATACATTATTCCTTTCCTTGCTATGCAAACATAACCTATGATGGAGGTCTTTAATCTCCACTCAGATTTACCTCTAACACTCAAATGATAATCGGCTTGTGTAGATATTAGTTGGTCAACTGCCTCAGAACCGGACATTACCTCCTTTGCTTCCCAAGGCCATTGGTCTCCCATGTTAGTACCTCCACACACATAGCAGTTGGTAACATTAAGACTACCGGCAATACTTTCAGCTAGGTCAATGAACAGGTTTTTAGCGTTATGGGGGATCTTATTATCTATACTCATCTCTTCATAAAAGGAATGGTATACTTGATGAGTCTGGGAGGATACCGTATCAGTCTCTATTCCTATAAACAATAATGTCCCAGGATCTAAACCCGTCCCGTATATCTGAAACCCAAATAAATTTCCATACTTATCTAGGAACTTGTCGGGGTTATTAATAAGTATATGGACTGGGTTGCATTCCATAGACTTACAATAAGGGCTAGTCGGCAACTTAGTCACTATCATGTCTTTATCTACTGTCTGTCCCCAAGTCGCCCACCCCACACAAGACCAATATGGACAAAAGTTATAGTCTTTATTTGGGCATCTAGGACTCACATATTTATTTTTACTACTGGGACAAATATATTTATCATTAGACCCATACGTCCTCTCCCATCTAAGATCCCCACATACATTCCACGGTTTTCTACCACTTGATATCGCCTTACATGCATCAAATAGCAGAACACCCGAAGAATGTACGGATTCTAACACCGTCTTATTAATTAGGGTCCCCTGAGGATCTCCATTCCTGAGAGTCAACCAAATTGTACGAGGTTGATACTCTGGACTGAAGCACTTAGGTTCTCCTACTCCTAAATGGCACACACTATAGTCTATATTTAGGTATCTACATCTTGATACCTCTCCTTTACATTCGTATTGTGAATGCCAAATTAGGGTTTGGGAAATATGGTTACCTGTTCTCGTAGTCTTAATGCATACCTCACAGCTAGGAGTGTCGGTACCTCTACCTTCCTGAATATAAAAACACATATAAATAAACACAATCAAAAGCACATCTTTCGCCGTCATCCTCAGTCTTCGTCCGTGCGATGGAACCTCAGCTTCCAGGATGTGAGGGCTGCAGGGAATGGAGTTCTGCTCGTCTTCACAGGTGTCCCTTCGAGACTTTCCTGGCTTATACACTATGTGTTGGTAAGCGGACAGGCTTTATTATGGCCTTCTCACTCACACCTGTAACAATAAAATTTGTAATCCACAATAATTCCTCGTTACTCCGACTGAGTAGTGCGTTTCAACCGGATCTTGCAGGGATTCTCTGGATCTGCTGTAATTTGCCAAGAATCGACTGCTGCTGGTTTAACCCTGGAGTGATGTATCCACGGAGTTACTTCGGCTACTTTTATCGCTGTAGGGGTAGACAAAAGAACAACATAAGGACCTCTCCACTTGGGCCCTAACGGTACATTATTCCACTCTTTAATCCACACTTGGTCTCCTGGATGATAACTATGAACAGGGGGATAAATATTCACAGGTAATCTATCTTGTACCCATTTCTGTACCTCCTCCATAGTCTTACCCAACTCTACAACCTGCTGCCGGGTAATTCCTTCTCCCAACTGACTCAAGTCCCCCCTTAAGTTACCAAGTACGGGAGGTGGTCGCCCATACATGATTTCAAAAGGAGAGAGGCCCATCCTTCTGGTAGGGGTACTGCGGATTCGCAATAAAGCTATGGGTAAGAGAACGTTCCACTTAAGTTGGGTTTCCTGACACATTTTAGCCAACTGGTTCTTTATAGTTCTATTCATTCTCTCTACCTTACCAGAACTCTGGGGTCTATATGCAGTATGAAGCCTCCACTTTATACCAAGCATATGAGTCAGTTGTTGTAGGCACTGATGAACAAAAGCTGGACCATTGTCCGATCCTATAGAACAGGGTAGTCCATATCGGGGTATTATTTCTCGTAGCAGGAATCTTACAACTTCTCCTGCTTTCTCTGTACGAGTAGGACATGCTTCTACCCAGCCTGAATAGGTGCACACAATTACCAACAGGTAACGATGTCCACCCGATTTAGGCATTACTGTAAAGTCTATTTGTAGATCGGACATGGGGAGTCCCCCCATAAACTGGACTCCTGGTGGCTTTACTGGTCCTTGTCTTGCATTATTCTTAGCACACGTTACACATCTGCGTACAATGGCCTGAGTCAAGTTGGACAATCTTGGTATGTAGAAATGTTTCCTGAGAGATTCTTCAGTACTGTCTCTCCCAGAATGTGTCCCGTTGTGATAATTTTGGACAATTTCTACCGCTAGTGATGCTGGTATGACTATTCTTCCATCTTCTAGCTGATACCACTTGTTCTCCAAATACTTTCCCGGTTCAGTCTTTAACCACTCCTCTTCTTGAGCTGTATAAACTGGAGTCCATTGGGACAGTGGAGTTGGTATAAGAGCAGCTATATGCCCCACATACTCCTGTCTTCCTGATTCAGCAGCACGCTTAGCTGCACTATCTGCCATCCGATTTCCCTTGGTTACATCACCATCTCCTCTCAGATGCGCTCGACAATGTATGATACCGACTTCTTTCGGCTCCCACACTGCTTCCAATAGTTGTAGGATTTCAGCTGCGTACTTGATTTCTTTGCCTTCTGAATTCAGTAGTCCTCTTTCTTTATACAAAGCTCCGTGGGCATGAGTGGTTAAAAACGCATACTTAGAGTCCGTATAGATATTTACTCTTAAACCTTCAGCCAATTGTAACGCTCGTGTTAGTGCTATTAATTCTGCCTTTTGTGCTGATGTTCCTTTCGCCAGTGGCCGAGCTTCTATCACCTTGTCTATTGTTGTCACTGCATATCCTGCATAGCGGATCCCTTCTTTCACATAACTACTGCCGTCGGTGTAATATTGAACATCGGGGTTCTGGATGGGAAAATCACGAAGATCTGGTCTACTTGAAAATACTTCATCCATTACTTCCAAACAATCATGTTGACTTTCAGTAGGTTGCGGCAAAAGGGTAGCTGGATTTAAGGTGTTTACAGTCTCTAAATGCACTCTTGGGTTTTCACACAACATTGCTTGATACTTGGTCATACGGCTGTTACTAAACCAATGATTTCCTTTGTAATCCAACAACGTCTGTACTGCATGTGGGACTCGTACATAAAGTTCTTGACCCAGAGTGAGTTTATCGGCTTCAGCTACTAGCAGGGCGGCTGCAGCTACGGCTCTTAGACAAGGTGGAAGTCCGCTGGCCACTGCATCCAGTTGCTTAGACATGTAGGCAACAGGTCTTTGCCATGATCCCAAGTACTGTGTCAATACTCCCACAGCCATTCTTCTTTGCTCGTGTACATATAAGTAGAATGGTCGTGTGTGATCAGGTAGACCTAATGCTGGGGCACTCATCAAAGCCTTCTTCACATCTTCAAATGCCGTTTGCTGTTCTTGGGTCCATAAGAAGGGGTCGTGCTCTGTACCTTTGATGGCTGCGTACAGAGGTTTTGCCAGTATCGCATAGCTGGGAATCCATATCCTACAGAAGCCTGCTGCCCCCAAGAATTCTCGCACTTGTCTTCTATTCTTGGGTATTGGTATTTGGCAGACAGCTTCTTTTCTCTCTGGCCCCATAATCCTTTGACCTTCAGAGATATGGAATCCCAGATACTTGACAGTTGGCAAACACAACTGAGCCTTCTTCCTGGACACCTTGTATCCTGCCTTCCAGAGAATATGTAGTAGATCGTGCGTTGCTTGCTGATATTTTTCTTTTGTAACTGCTGCTATCAACAAGTCATCTACATATTGTAACAATACACATTCTCCTGGGATAGACTCGAAATCCAGTAGATCTTGACTTAGAGCTGAACCAAATAGGGTAGGTGAATTTTTAAACCCTTGGGGCAGTCTTGTCCAAGTCATTTGGCGTTTTGAGCCCGTTACAGCGTTCTCCCATTGGAAAGCGAAAATACATTGGCTTTCTGCGGCAATTCGGAGGCAAAAGAAGGCATCTTTGAGATCTAAGACTGTGAAGTAAGTAGCCCCGCCCGGAATTAAAGCAAGCAGGTTATATGGATTGGGTACAACTGGATGTATGCTAACAACCGCATCATTGACTGCTCTTAAGTCCTGTACAGGTCGATACTCATCTGTACCGGGCTTTTGAACAGGCAGCAATGGGGTGTTCCAGGGGGAAGTACAGAATTTTAGGATACCATACCGTATGAACTTATCCAGATAGGATTGGATGTTCTTCTTAGCCTTCTGCGGAATGTGATATTGTCTTAGGCTCACTGGATAAACCCCATGTTTCAGTTCAATTTTTATTGGTGGAATATTGCGGGCCAGTCCTGGTGGGTTGTTCTCTGCCCAAACTCCTGGTATGTTAAACAATGTCTCATCACTCCTAGGGTTTTGGCTAGTCAACACTGTATAAAGTCGCCACTCTTCTTCCTTTGGTACGGATAAAGTCATAATACCTGAAGGTCCATTAAACTTTAAGGATGTTGTTCCATTTGGTAGGAACGTAATCTGCGCTTGTAATTTTGATAGCATATCACGTCCCAGCAATTGGACTGGACATTCAGGCATATAAAGGAATTGGTGTTTTACTACGTGGCCTCCCAATGTACAGAGTCGACTTTTAAGAACCGGTTTTTCAGCACTTCTTCCAGTTGCTCCTATCACAGTAATAGTCCTTCCAGATGGAGGAGCAACTAGATTAGTCACCACTGAATGTTCAGCACCAGTGTCGATCATGAACGCACTCCTTTTCCCCCCTATTGATACATCGACCATAGGCTCCGCTCGACCAAGGGGGAAGGAGCCCGGTCGGTATCAATAGTCCTCCATGACAGTGTCAGCCAATCCTACAAAGTCCCTACCTTCTCTATCGCGGGACCTTTGCGCTGCTGGAATATACCTGTCTTCCCTAACACTTCCTCTGTTCCCATTACTCCCTCTATAACCATTACTCCCTCCGGGGCCTCCTCTACCTCTCGCTCTACCTCTAAAGTTTCCGTAGCCTGCCCTGGGTTGGTCTCTCTCGTACTGCTCTCTTTGCGGACATTCGTTCCTCCAATGCCCTTCTTCCTTGCAATACGCGCATTGATCCCTACTCAAAGGCTCCCTACTCCATCTATTATTGCCTCTATCTGGGCCCCGTTTATCTACGCCTGCGATCGCTACCGCTAGCATATCAGCCTTTTTACGCATCTTGCGCTCTTCCTCTTTCTTACTTTCTGTATCCCTGTTCATATAGACCTTATTTGCTACCTCCATTAGTTGGGTGATGGACATACCTGCAAACCCTTCTAACTTTTGTAGCTTGCGCTTAATATCTCCGTATGCTTGGCTGACAAAGGCGGAGTTAACCATTCGGGAATTGTCTGCGTCTTCCGGATTAAAGGGGGTATACAAGCGGTATGCCTCCAATAATCGGTCATAAAAGACACTGGGCGCTTCATCGCTTTTCTGGATCACCTCAACTGTCTTCGACATGTTAATGGCTTTCTTTCCTCCGGCTTTCATGCCAGCAATTATAGCGTCTCTATAGGCTCTGAGTTGAACCATATCAGCACCATTTACGTTCCAATCGGGATCGGTGTTGGGATAGTGTGTCGCGGCCCATGCTGCTGGATTGGCTTGGTTCAAAGCACGGGCTCTATCCCCTAATGCTTTAATGGCTGCTTGATTTATTCTTGTCCTTTCCTCATTGTTAAATAATGTCATTAGTAACTGCTGGCAATCAGCCCATGTCGGATTATGCGTCTGTACTATTGAGGTGAACAGATCAGTCATAGCTTGTGGTTTCTCAGTATACGAGGAATTATGGGTCTTCCAGTTTAAAAGATCGGTTGTGGTAAATGGGACATATACGAAGACTGGGTCAGCGTGTGCCATTTGACCTGCGGCATCGATATAAGCTGACCCGGGATTCAGACGAAGAGGCATCTGATAGTGCTTTAATTGTTGGGCACCAGTCAACTGTCGGGTTTGGATGGGGCTACGTAGAGAGGCGTCAGTCATGGGTTCCGGTCGGGGAGAGATAGGGTATGGGGATGTGGGAGGTCGGTTTTGGGAAAAGGTCGTAAATAAAACACTTCGAGCCGAGCTAGATGAAGCTTGACCGGAAGTCTGAAGTGGCGCCAAATCAGGATATTCGTTTCTAATGGGGGTGGATTCTGGTTCCGGAAGGGGAGATTTAGTACGAGGGGGGGTGGATCCTGTACTGGAGGAGGAAGCGGAAGTGGATGAGGGTAATGAGGGGAGGGGTGCAGGACTTCCTGCGTTTGCGTCACTTCTTCTTAACGGAAAGTAAGGGGGCGGCAAAGGGATCTCGGACTCAGGGGGCGTGTCCAAAATGGGCCTAACACCAGTCCTAGTGGACGAGCAAGTCCTAGCTACCATGAGGCGACACTGCTCCTCGTGGCATGTCTGGAGCCATTTTGGCGAGTCATTTACGGCCTGTCTCCAACAGTCAATATAAGGAAACTGGCCGTAAAGTTCAGGCCTACCCGATACAGCCACGTGTAAGCGCTGTACCAGAGTTGGATCCAAACTGCCACGTGGCGGCCATGCCGCAACCAAAGTAGGCCACTCCCTAGTACACAAAGTGACCAAACGTACAGGAGACATCTTTACCCCAAAATCACAAACTTTGAATCCCTTTTTAAAATTCTTAACCATACATCCTAAGGGATCCGGAATCGTTGACTGCGACGCACCCATACTTAACAATGGAACGTCGTCGACAACGAATACTATACACGCGTACTATTCAACAGTCACACCCGTTTCCTCTGGCAACAGCACCACGTGGTACGGTTACCAAGTGAAACGTACACAATAACAATAAACACTCAGGGAATTCCCGTACACACACAGCTGTTACACCAGTCACTATATAATCAATATTATGCCCTTTGGCGTAACTATACAGTCACCCACGCTATAATTCTCTATATACGAATTACCCGTCTATAACACACCCCAGTAACATCGTCTTTTACAAATAGCGGTTACAGTACGGTTAGCATAGGTCAAAGCACAAGTTAAGGTCACAATACAATTATTAGTGGTTATGGTGTTAAACATGCAATGGACGACAATGATTAGTACTTATTATATAATGTCAGTAAATATACAGGGTTATGGTACCGTGCACTATAATACAGCAACACACTATTAACACTCTCGCTAGACGGCTGAGCTCGCGCTATCTAACAAGATATACACTTTACTAAAACAATCGTTAACACATTTACAATTCCCAACTAAACTATTGGCCAGTACCTTGAATGGACTACCTAAAACTATATACACCCGTTTTGGTTAGCCACACTGCCCAATCACCACATATATAGCGAGCTAGAGAACCGAATTTACACAGGCGCCTCTTAGTCGCACTATCAAAAGTCTAGTGGGTTCCAAATTTACACGCCTTCCCACTTAGCCCAGATAGGATGAGAACTAGCGAACCGAATTTACACAGGCGCCGCTTAGTCTCCCGGTCCCTCCGACCTAGCGAACGTAATATACACCCTAGAACGCTAGTCTAGACAAGACACCGGTGTCCGGCTAGGGCTATTTACACCAGGACCCCGCCTGACTAACCAAATCAAACGGTCTGACTAAAGAGCGTTCGATCGAGCGGTGCGCCTTCGCTCCTTCCCTCCGACAGAGGGGGCAGATACACAGATTCAAAACCCCTTTGGGCCTACCGCACAATCGGTATACCCCTAGTGGGTCCTGCCGTCTAAAACAGCAGTTGTCTTACCTCCTCGTTCCTGAACCTGAGTTCACACTCATCGACGGGGACACCCCAGCACTTCTCACGTAGAGGCCGATGATCTCCTGGACAACAGACCAGTGGCGCCGAGACGAAGGGAGGTCCACGCAGAAGTTCAGGGGTGCAGCCGTAGAGAACGTGGGCAAAGATAGACCGTCTCACGCCTCTGCCTCTCAGCTACCGTTGAACGATGAGCTTCCCGGCCAATGCACCAAATGATACCGGAGAAACTGACGGAAGCCAAGCACAGAGAGATGGACACAGGTTTCTTCAGGAAGGAAGAGATTCTTTATTGGATCACCGATCGGGACTCAGAGGGACTAGCGTCACCAAAATACAGCAAAGTCTGAGTACTGAATACATAGAGTACATTCCTTATATAGCACTGTAGCTCCTCCCACAATTAACTACACCCACACATACCCTTAACCTATTTAATAAATAGAGTCTAAACTCATCCATCCGGTCTAACCACGTGGCTCATCTGATACAAAGGAGAGGGACGCGTAATTCCAGTTCTTACATTCCTGCACCTGGTCAGTACAGTGATAACAGTATCTTAGCTACGTGTAATTAACTAACTGATACTACAAACACATATACATACATATGCCTTGTGGCAATCTTAGCCTGCTAAACTTGTATTTTACTGGAATTACATCACACTATATGATATAACATGGGGGTGATTACTATATGAATGATATAATATGGGTGTGTGATTACTATATGATATAACATGGGGGTGTGATTACTATATGATATAACATGGGGGGTGATTATGATATAACATGGGGTGTGATTACTATATGATATAACATGGGTGTGATTACTATATGCTATAACATGAGGGGTGATTATGATATAACATGGGGGGTGATTACTTGTGGGGGGGTGATTACTATATGCTATAACATGAGGGGTGATTACTTTGGGGGGGTGATTACTATATGATATAGCATGGGGGTGTGATTATTATAAAACATGGTGGTGTGATTACTTTATGATATAACATGGGGTGTGATTACTTTATGATATAACATGGGGTGTGATTATGATATCACATGGGGGCTGTCAATCACTAGCCACGCCCACTCACCTATAAGCTCCGCCCTCGGAGCCCCGCCCCCGGAAGTGAGCTGTCCGCCATGTCTCTGGAGTCGGTGCGGTACGGCCGGGGGTCTCTCCGGGTCCTGAACCAGCTGCTGCTGCCGCACAGGAGCGAGTATGAGCCGGTTACCGCGGTGCAGGAGGGAGCCCGAGCCATCCGGGACATGAAGGTCAGAGGGGCGGGGCTTCCGGAGAGGGCGGGGTCACACGGGAGAGCAGGTGTGTAATAACCAATGAGATCAGAGCGGGGCGGGGCGAAACGGATGGGAACCACGTGACTGGCTGCCTTCCTGACTTGTCAACACGTGGGTTTTAATGTATGACGTCACACCTGGTGTCCATATGTCATAAATATGACTTGACTCTCACGTGATTGCCAGTCCTGGTTTGTAATTCCTCACTGAGCGCTGAGATCTGGATAGTTCATTCATACATAGTTTCAATATTTAATCCAAAATGGCATCTCCATGGAGACCGATATAATGAATGAGCTTTTAGCTGCTAGCACCATACTAGCATCAATCAATGTTTACCACGATCAATCTCCTCTATCGCGTCACACCGCCACAAAACATCGTTAGTTACAAAGCTATTTATTGGAGGAGATATGGCTGCGTGACGCCGTGGGTGGCGGCTTACAAACACGTTGTTATTATTATTATTATTATTATTATTGGCATTTGTTTAGTGACAACTTATTCCGCCGAGCTTTACTATAATATACAGGGGAAACTTAACAATAAATGAGACCATTACAAAATGTTACAGAAACAGCGCTCAAAACGCTTACAACACTTAACATATAGTTTATAAAACGATTGAAGGGACACTATAGTCCCCAGAACAACCACAGCTTATTGAATTTGTTCTGGTGAGTAGAATCATTCCCTTCAGGCTTTTTGCTGTAAACACTGTTTTCAGAGAAAATGCAATGTTTACCTTACAGCCTAGGGCACGGGTCGCCAACCTGTGGCACGCGGGGTGCATTTGAGCCGCTCTACGCTGGGGGAAAGCAGATTGGAACTTGCGCGGCGGTGGAACTTCCAGCATCGCAAGAACTTGCGATCTGGATTTCCGCCTATTAGGCTGTTCTTACCTCAGCTCCAATGACGTCCGCCACTGTGTGCACTGCCTCCAGCCCTCCCACTCTGTTAGCAGCATCCTCTGCCTGGATGACTTATTTACAGGTCACTCCAAGCAAATCTGTGTGGAGCTTTTTGTTTATGTGAGCCAATCAGAAGCAGTAGTGATCATAGGGGTCACTGCTCCTGACTGTGTCACAAAATCAGATTGCCTTGTCCCTTGTGTCTGCCACTGCTACTATCCTTGTGTCTGCTACTACCACTTCACTGTTTGCCTGTCAGTCCCTGACCCTGAATACTATCAGGTAAATTGCCTTAATTTACCAGGTGCCAGTGCCACACTATTTATGTTACAAATACATGCTCATCAGGGCATAAAGAGATGGTCCCCAGGAGTTTGCAATCTAACTCAAGTTAACTTTACTGTGATATGAAAAACTGTCTGTATCAGACAGTCCATTTATATCACATAAATGTTAACTTATGTTATATTGCAAGCTGTACAGACCATTCCCTGTATGCCCTGGTCTCTCTATGTAAGGCTTGAGGGAATGGCCCCAAAAGCTTGCAATCGAAGTCAAGTTATCGTTTCCTATTTCTGTAAAGAATACAAACAGAAATGCTAGCTTGAGTTAGATTGCAAGCTCTTGGAGCCATTCCTGTAGTGTGAGGGACTAGGACAGATCAGATATGAAGTGTGACCAGTAGGCTCAGCAACAATGTGTCACATCACACTCCACCATCCACACACACAAACCACACTCAGCTGCCCTGCCACATCGCCAAAACACTCACACAAATCACACTCAGCCAACCATACACACAACAGCTACCCCCACGACACATACATCACAATCAGCCACACAATACACAGACATTTTTTACATAATTCCACACACAGTAGTAGACACTGATGCAATCTGAACCACATAACTGAGTTGTATTGCTATGGAGCTCTGTGATGAAATTATGCACTCACTTTGATTTTATGGGGGCCCAAGAGCTGGCCATCTGTGGGCCCCAAGGGGCAGACAGCCAGTTGCTTTCCAGGCAGGCGCCGTTTAGTTATGCCGGCATCACTAAGCTAAGTGGCGCGCAAGGGAGCTGAGCAAGATGATCACAGTTCCCTCACTGCCTACTTTGTGAGTCCGCCTGCCTTCCTGCATGCCTGCTTGCAACCTCATCTGCCTGCCCACCCAGCAGCCCCACTGGAATAATCCACCCAGCCTCCTTACTATTGGGAGAGCTGGGTGGATTTAAATAAAAAAAAAAAAATAACAATAATTTGTGAGTGTTTGAGGAAAATGTGTGTGTTTCTCAGTGTGTCTCTGAGTGAATGTGTGTGTCTGTCTGTCAGTAAATGTTTGTGTGTGTATCTGTGAATGTGTATGTCAGTGTCTGCCGTCATTGAATGTGGGTGTGTGTGTATGTCTGCGAGTGTCTGTGTGTCTGTCAGTAAATGCGTGTCTGAGTGAGTGTGCTTGTGTGTCAGTGTGTTTGCGTGCCTGTCAGTTTGTGTCTGAGTGTTTGTGTGAGTGATTGTGTGTGTCAAATCAGTGAGAGTGTGTGTGTGTGTATGTCAGTGTATCTGAGAGTGTGTGCTTGTCCGTGAGTGGGTGTGTCTGTGTGTCTGTCAGTCAAAATGCGTGTTAGTCTTTAACAGGAAGAGGTGTCACCTTGGCAGGAATGGGTGGGGAAAATTTAAATTAGGGGTTCCTTATGCCTAGGGCAAATCCAAAATACACCACTGGATACATTAAATATGCTCCGTACATAGTTTGAGACCTGTGATAAACTTAAATGCTGTAAATTTATGCAGGTTCACACCATAAGATAGTTGGCAGCAGTGAGAGGCTGAGCGTGTAAATTGAGCACTCTCAGTCAATCACTGTACTAATATCTGGTATCGCGTGAGATGGAAGCATAGTTCTGTCTCCTCTGCATCATCATTGGAGGCCGGGTTCCTGGGGACCAACCTGCTCTGCTAAATGGTGAGAGAACCATTTAGTAGTGATGAGGATCCTGGCACCCACGGACTCCAGGCAACATAACCACTTAGATACATAGAAATGGTTATGGTTGTTGTTTTTGGGGATCCTGCTGGGCCCTGCCACATTCTAAATCGATATTGCAGTAGCCCTAAATTGGGTTTACCCTCCTACTGGCGACAAGCGGTGATTGTGGCTGACACGGTCCTGGAGGGGGCTTCGAGCATATTGCGGCATTGTGTGCACCAGGGAAGAGAGAGGCAACCGATCTCCCACCTTGAGCAGCCTGTGCTGAGCCCTGGCTCTACCTCTCCCCTTTGGTCCGGTGGGGGTAATCCCGGTCCGTTCCCAGGAGATTTTTCAGGGAACTGAGAGCACATGACACGACCACAAAGCCGACACCACAAGGCAAGTAAAATGACAGCCACGGTGTGCGCTTCTGACCCAGACAGTGGGGAATGGGATGTGCAGGATCCGCCGAAAACACCTTTTGGGAGAAGCTGGCAGCTTGCATAGAACCAGTGGACCCAGCAGCGATCACACACTCACATAAGGGTCTCTCAATTAGAAGATGCAAAAGAAAGAAGAGAAAAGTCAGTGTTTACATTTCTGCCTAGTAACATCTCTAGTGGCAGTCGCTCAAACGGCAACTAAAGTGTCTCCTATCTGCATGGAGGCGCAGAATGCTCCCCATAGAGATGCATTGATTTAATGCACCTCTATGAGGAGATGCTGATTGGTGCAGCATTTTACCACGCATGCTCAATAGCTCCCAATGCTTTCCCACAGGAAAGCATTGGATTGGCTGAAATCATCAAGATTGATAATCTCAGCTTTTTGTGAAAAAAGGTGAGTAAAAACGCCATTCCCAAGCGATCGAAAGGGGGGCTGGTGACCTAAACACGCACACTCACTAACAGGCACCTGGACTGGTACATACATACATACATACATACATACATACATACATACATACATACTCACTCACTGACCCATACACACTCACTCACTCACTGACCCACATACTCACTCACTCACTCACTGACCCACATACTCACTCACTCACTCACTGACCCACATACTCACTCACTCACTGACTGACCCACATACTCACTCACTCACTGACTGACCCACATACACACACACTCACTGACTGACCCACATACACACACACTCACTGACTGACCCACATACACACACACTCACTGACTGACCCACATACACACACACACACTCACTGACTGACCCCCACACACACACGCAAAGATTTCTAGGTACACACAGAGACATACACACAGAGACATACACACAACGTCACAGATACCTACATAATTCTTTTTTTTTTTAAATACATATTTCTAGTCACCCTCCTGTTTCCTACCTTTTGGGTTCTGGAGGGTGGCTTCCCTGGGGTCTAGTAGTACTGGGCAGCAGGTGGTTGCAATAGGGCTAGCTACAGCTGATAGGAGTGGGCTGCCGCTCTGTTCAGACTCCCCCTCCTCCTGTATCTCTGTTCACCGGGAGGAAGTGAACTTTAATTACTTTCTCCTTGCTCTGAGGCTGTGCAGGGGAAGGGACGGGCAGCCGGCTCTCCAGAATGGGAGCGGATTAGAGGCGTGCTCTGCGGTACAGGGGCGAGCCGGAGGCGTGCTCTGGAGAATAGAGGCGGGCTGGGGGCGTGCTCAGTGGAATAGGGTCGGGTAGCAAGCAAAACAGATTTGACCAGGTGTCCTGCCAGCTTGTGGTTCCCCTGCGTGGCCTCAGCGCCGGAAGGAAGTATTTACAGTTCCCTTCACTTCCTCCCGGCGCACGGACGGACAGAGAGCTTGCACGGCATTGCAGGACAGAAGGAGGAGGGCAAGGGCTGATGAATCCCAGACGCCAGGGCAAAATTCTTAGTCGCAATGGCGATCTGGCGCCTGGGATTTGTCGAGCCCTGGCTTAAAGAAAATTGCATTTGCTTTGCTTTCAACCTTTGGGTCAACATACATCTGTGAGCAAATATTTTCCCACATCAAGATCATTTTGAATCCGCATCGAAGATATCTCACAACTGCTCATTCAGAAATCTATGTGAAACTTAAAGTTATTCAGTATGTTCCTGACATACAGGAACTAAGCAAGGGCAGGGATCTCACTAAGTTTGTTCTGTAAAAAAAATGAAACATTTTGTTGTTGTATGTTCTTTGTCATTAAGTTGTTTTTTTTTAAAAATATTCTCAACAAGTTTAAATGTAATTAGAAATTACATTAAAAAGATAAATGAATACGATTAGTTGTTGTTAAAACTGACCTTTATTTGATGTTATCATCAATAAAACATTTAACATTCTTAACCATGCATTCCTCTGACTATATTGCCGGCACACCAAGGGACGTCAAAGTTTTACTTCGGCACACCACTACCAAAAGGTTGCCTACCCCTGGCCTAGGGATACCTCCATTGGTCACTCCTCAGGTGGCTGCTAGAGGTGCTTCCTGGGACAGTGCTGTACAGTGTGACTGACATTTAGTGTCTCTACTTGAAGTGTAAATCAATAAATAAATTTATTATTTTGTGTATCTGCCCCTGGCCAAATTAAAGAAACAGTGCGTGCACGCTCTCTGCAGTAATTCACACCAGACACAAGTTTCAGGTTAATGAAGAACTTGAGGAATGTTTATTAGAGGGGGTGGCATGCCCCTTATAAAGCAAAATTACATCATAAGCATTGTCAGAGATAACATGAAATAATACATTAATAATTGGTTAAGTGTTAAGTGTTTTATTCAAAGCACGTCCTACTGGGTGTGCCATCTTATGTCATTACTGTCGTCATGAAGTTCTCCCCCGGATTCCAATGCCATCTTGAAAATGAGTGTTTAGTCGATGGGTGGGGTACTCCTGAGTGACATCTAGTGGTCATTTTAGTAATTTATTGAATAATACTGATTATAACTAAATTGAGTAAATAGGCATTTTACTTTAGCTAATATTCTGTCCACAACACCACCCTCTGCATAGAGACACTGAACTTTCCTCATAGAGATGCATTTATTCAATTCATCTCTATGAGGAGGTGCTGATTGGCCAGGGCTGTGTTTGAATCATGCTGGCTCTGCCCCGGATCTGCCTCCTTGACAATCTCAGCCAATCCTATAGGAAAGCATTGTGATTGAATGAGAGAATCACTTGTGATGACGTCAGCCAAGCAGGCAGATCAGGGGCAGAGCAGCAGCAGACGGTAACAAAAGTCAGATTTTACTTTATTTAAGAGGGTTAGACAGTGTTTTTACAGGGACACTATCGTCACCCAAACAACTTGAGCTTAATGACGCCGTTTCGGTGTATAGATCATGCCTTTGAAGTTTCACTGCTCAATTCACTGCCATTTAGGCGTTAGATCACTTTTGTTTCTGTTTATGCAGCCCTAGTCACACCTCCCCTGGCCGTGGTTGGCACAGCCTGTGTTCTACCATTGTGCTATACCCCGTCAGATTTCTATACCCTCGTCACTTCCGGGGAGGGGAATCAGCTGGATCCTGTGCTGCACATGCGTGCTAGCACTCCTGCTACTCCTCCACAGCCAGGTCCTGGAAGGTAAGTAAAACTAGTTTTACACTTTCATTATAGTTAGTGCATTCACTAAGCTTAGGACATGGGACATTTAGGGTTAATGTTAGGGTTCAAATTAGGGTTAGGATTAGGGACTTGTTCATATTTAGTGATATTTCACATTAGGGGAATATCACTAAATAGTGATTTCTCACACTTTATTTTAACCCTTACCCCAAGGGTTAGGGTGAGAATAGAGAGTGAGAGAGGTTAGAATCACTTACCTAACCCTAATTTGAACCCTCACTTAACCCTAAATGTCCCGTGTGCCTAAGCTTAGTGAATGCACTAACTATAATGAAAGTGTAAAACTAGTTTTACTTACCTTCCAGGACCTGGCTGTGGAGGAGTAGCAGGAGTGCTAGCACACATGTGCAGCACAGGAGCCAGCTGATTCCCCTCCCCGGAAGTAAGGAGGGTATAGAAATCTGATGGGGTATAGCACAGAAGTAGAAAATTGTCTCCTGCTCTACAATTTGCACTTTAACTACATACAATAGGCTCCCGTAGGGTCTAGCAAGCGATTGACAGAGCAGTAGATAAGAAATTTTAAATAAAACCGAATTTGTAGTAAAAAAAAGTATAAACATTAGATGGCACTTTACAGGAAGTGTTTAGGAAGGCTGTGTAAGTCACATGCAGTGAGGTGTGTCTAAGGCTGCATTAACATAGCAATTTAACTCCTAAATGGCATAGAATTGAGCAATGTGACTACAGTGGCCTGATCTATACACTATAACTGCTTCATTAAGCAAAAGTTGTTTTGGTGACTATAGTGTCCCTTTAACAATATAACTTTCGTGTTCATAATATGTAGAGTTCAAGGAAAACAGCATATCTTAAGATAGGATGAGCATGATAGCGGTAGGCCTCATGATGGAGGCAGCCATGACAGGGGCGGGGAAGGAAATGATGGCAAGGGTGGAAGTGACGACCATGATATGTGTGGGAAAGGAAGAGACAGGAGGTGGGGGCATGGTAAGGGCGGAAGTGACGTGACTGTAGATAATGGTAATCGGGTGGAGGTTACGGGACTGGCAGGGCCAACCTCCTTCTGTACTAGGCGCCATCTTTTAGGGTGGTGGCTGACGTACTTTCAACATTACACTATATTATAACTAATAAAATAAGTCAGAGAAGCAACATTCTGTTCTGCAAAATGAAATACTAAACTATGAACAGACCTGGCGGGTTAAATAAGACAGTTGAGAACATTATACATTTAACAGCCCATAAAGCTGTCTCTAGAAACATGTACTTTAAAATAACATGATGCAAAATAAACTCACGGGATTCAACCAATTTACCTTATCATCCAACAGCCATTAATCACTTTCCTCTTCACATACTAACTTAACAACTTCGCATATTCCCTCTATCCACATTGCATAGTATTGCAACAAATCACACTTGCCTTTACACCTAACTTGTCCAAATATACCTCAATTCTTGCATCAGATTCACTTTCCTAAACTCCGTAATCAACACTGAGCTATACCCCCACTCTCTGCCTTATGCACCAGTCTCAAAATACTTTACACCGCAAAAGAAAATACAGTGCCTCAGAAAGGTGGCATGCATTCTTGTGAGCTAGTCCCCCTCCACAATTCTCACTGCCTTATCACAAAACACAATATAGAATAGCTGAGCAACCTTGATATTTCACTGAACACAGACTTGCCACATTCCTCACTGAAGGGGCGGGGGGGGGGGGGGGGGGGGGAGGGGTTTGAGGGGGATTGAGACAGAATGAAAGAGAAACTGCAGGCATGAAGTTTAACCATGTAAGCGCCGTTTTTACGTTACAATTATTGCAAGCAAAGAGACACAAAAACAGGTAAAGACACTATATATATATATATATATATATAAGTATGTATCTTGGCACTCACCCTTTCCAAAACAAAAAATTTGATTAATATAGATGCCTAGGTGCTATCCCACGTTGTAGTATATAAATGAATGAAAAAGAGATGCACTCACAGGTCTTGATAAATAAAAAAATCGGTATTTTATTCTCCAAACAGGGTACACATTGTCCGATCGACGTTTCGACCCCTTAGGATCCTGAGGAAGACCCTAAGGGGTCGAAACGTCGATCGGACAATGTGTACCCTGTTTGGAGAATAAAATACCGATTTTTTTTTTTTTTTTTTTTTTTATTTATCAAGACCTGTGAGTGCATCTCTTTTTCATTCTCATATATATATATATATATATATATATAGCACTACACACAATAAAACTACAATAAAGTAATCATCACAATACAATAAGGAATAAGATCACTGGGTGACATTTGAAAACCAGAAATCTTTGCTAACTTCATTTTCAGCATAGCTTCTTCTCCTGCCCTCTCTTTAACAATATCACAAGCCAAATAACCTTTGAAGGTCTAGCATGTTCTTGTCCCATTTTAAACAAACAAAGAGCTCCACGTGATAGGGACAGAGGGAGAGAGAAAAATAAGGAAGAGAGTCTACAGTGCTCGACTGCCACGGGGGTTTGAGTCCCGTGCGTCTTCCCTAAACGTAGACTAGTCACGGGGGTCCGCCCACCCGAGGTGGTGGTCACGGACCGGAGGGGGTGAGCGTGGGTGACTAACACAGCTCTGGGCAGCAAGTACAGGAGAGGTAGAGAACAAGTGAAAAGATGAACGTGGAGAGGCTAATCAAAAAACCATTTACAGAAATCACAGATATAGAGATGTGCACAGATTCCGGATTCAAGGAGGAGCCACACAACACGCACACCTAGGGTACCCACACAACAATTGAACAGAATCCACAGAATAGCAGAAAGTAATATAGCCATGTACATATTAGAACAATGTGCATAAAACAGTGAAACACAGCAAATAACCCCTGATCCAGTCAGGTCAATACATGAATAATCCCAGCCTTTCTCTAGGCTGTCACCCAACCCTTCACCCGGTTGTCAACAATAACATAGTAATAATCACAATATAAAAACCCCAACCCTCTACTAGGGTGGTCCCCAGCCTCTACCGGCTGTCACAATATAAAAACCCCAACCCTCTACTAGGGTGGTCCCCAGCCTCTACTGGCTGTCACAATATAAAAACCCCAACCCTCTACTAGGGTGGTCCCCAGCCTCTACTGGCTGTCACAATATAAAAACCCCAACCCTCTACTAGGGTGGTCCCCAGCCTCTACTGGCTGTCACAGAATAAAAACCACAACCCTCTACTAGGGTGGTACCCAGACTCTAATGGCTGTTGCGTTCCCTGCCCGCTAGGCAGTCAAGCTAAATTTCTTAAAAATGCGTCCCCTGCCCGCTAGGCAGTCAAGCTAAATTTCTTAAAGATGCGTCCCCTGCCCGCTAGGCAGTCAAGCTAAATTTATTTAAAAGGACAAACCACGTATACTGACTATCATACACAAGCATACCAACACTCAAGAGGCAGATAGACAATCGACAGGTTCATTTAAAAGGGGCACCGGATAAGAATTTACCTGTCTTGTAGCCTTCTGGAAGCCGGAAGTGGACATGGAGACAGACCGGCACAAAACAGGAGAATACAGGCAATGGCTGTATTTTGGAGGTGATCAGGCTCCGGTTGTCCCACTTTCCAGAGGTCTGCTCCAGTCCGTTGGTTTCCGTCAGTCCAAGCCGGCCAATCCGGGGCCCCACGTTGGGCGCCAATTGAAGTGGAAATCAATCAATAAATTGATTACTTTGTGTATCTGCCCCTGGCCAAATTAAGAAACAGTGCGTGCACGCTCCCTAAAGTAATTCACACCAGACACATGTTTCAGGTTAATGAAAAACTTTAGGAATGTTTATTCAGAGGGGAAGGCGACCCCTTATAAAGCACAATTACATCATAAGCATTGTCAGAGATAACATAGAATTATAAATCAGTAATTGGTTAAGGGTTAAGTGGTTCATTCAAAGCACGTCCTACTGGGTGTGCCATCTTATGTCGTTACTGTCGTCATGAAGTTCTCCCCCGGATTCCAATGCCATCTTGAAAATGAGTGTTTAGTCAATGGGTGGGGTACTCCTGAGTGACATCTAGTGGTCATTTTAGTAATTTATTGAATAATACTGATTATAACTAAATGGAGTAAATAGGCATTTTACTAACTAAAATTAGGGTAATATTTCATTTCCACAACAGTCTTAAAAAGGGTTATTATTTATTTATTTATTTATTTATTATTGCCATTTATATAGCGCCAACAGATTCCGTAGCGCTTTACAATATTATGAGAGGGGGATTTAAATATAAGTAGGACAATTACAAATAAACTTACAGGAACAATAGGTTGAAGAGGACCCTGCTCAAACGAGCTTACATTCTATAGGAGGTGGGGTGTAAAACACATTAGGACAGGAATTTACAATCAAATAAGGTGGGCTGCCCTTTAGGAGAGGGCAAGAGACAGGTATGTGAGGTAAGGGTTAGTCTTGGAGGCCATAAGCTTTCCTAAAGAGATGGGTTTTAAGGCACTTCTTAAAAGATGCAAGACTAGGGGAGAGTCTGATGGGTTACTGTAACCCTTTAAATCAGAAGTACAATACTTAAGAATATTCATATTTCATGAATATATTTTACCCAGCCATGATATCTCCAGCTCCCTCCATCTGTCCATCTCCTTCTGTAGTTCTGGCCAGACTTTTGCCAAGTTACACGCATGCATGTTCGACAGGTTCTTGGTTAAGCTAATGCCCAAGTAAGCCACGTGTGATTCCCTCCACTCAAAATTGAAGGGATCCCTCAGACCATCCATCACAGGCCGTGGAACATACAAGGGCAAAGCCTGTGTCTTGGTTTCATTGTGTTTATAATAGGAAACCACCCCAAATGGTTTTAATATGTGCATCAAGAGAGGCAACCAGGTTCCTTAACCCCTTAAGGACACACGACGTGTGTGACACGTCATGATTCCCTTTTATTCCAGAAGTTTGGTCCTTAAGGGGTTAAAGAAAAAATGATATAGTCTGCAAAGAGCCCAATCTTATGAGTGACACCACCGATTGCAACACCCTCTATCTTCGGGTCATTCCTAATTAGTTTGCCCAGGTGTTCATCACCAGAATAAATAATAAAGAACAGGGGACAACCCGGTATGGTACCATTAGTAAGTAGAAAACTTTTTGAGATGAAACCCGTGGTCAACACTCTAGCTGCAGGATGATGATGATACAGAGCAAATGTTGCATTTACTATTGGAGTCGTAAAACCAAATTTGAACAAAACCTCTTTCAAGTATCCCCAGTGTAATCTTTTGAACGCCTTCTCTATATCCAATGCAAGAAGCATTTGATAATATTGATAAACCTCCTAGTGCCATCCGTGGCTTGTCTAACACAAATGCAACAAATGCAAATGTTTTTAACAAGTTTAGGTATTATTTTGACCAACCTAGAAGCCAAAACTTTGACATATATTTGGTATCGTTGTTGAACAACAAAATAGGCCAAAAATTAGCACATATATTTGGATCCTTACCTGGCTTGGGAAGAGTCACAATCTGGGCGCGCAGTGCTTCACCGGGCATCCCACCTTTATTCCAATACAAATTAAATAGCCCAGTCAAGTGTGGGGACAAAATAGTTGAATAGGTCCTATAGTAATGCATGGTAAAACCATCTGGTACCTTACCAGTAGGAGTGCTTTTAATTGCCTCCAGCACCTCATCCTGGGTTATAGCTAAATTTAGTCTCCAATTTATCTTGGGAAATTTTTGGTAGCTGAATTTTATTTATAAAACATCTAATTGTGTCCAAATTAGGTTGACTGATGTTTGGGTCCGAATGAAGATTGTAACGGACCTATAATACTCTGCTAATTTTGGTTGGATGTACAAACTTTTTCATCGCTATCAATTACAAGATGTTCAATCCTAAATTGAGCGTCTTAAACGTTTCAACATCGAGCTTGTACGAGCCAATTGTATAGTGTCAATTTGTTGCTTGATGTAATTTATTATAGTCTGTAATAAGGGGAATGGGCCAAGTTCGCCTGATTTAAGTTTCAGCTAGTAATTTATTTTCAAGTTCCAAAACCAAGTTGTCAATTAATCTCCATGGTCTGTCTCGAGTCACCGAGAGGGACTCAGACACATGTAAAATAATCGGGACAT
This sequence comes from Pelobates fuscus, assembly GCF_036172605.1. Classification (NCBI taxonomy): domain Eukaryota; kingdom Metazoa; phylum Chordata; class Amphibia; order Anura; family Pelobatidae; genus Pelobates; species Pelobates fuscus. The sequence continues at coordinate 383,371,594 of NC_086319.1, read as the reverse complement.
GGTCAGACCAATTGATGTCAAATATTTCAGATCTTAATACAGTATGCAAAGTTTCCTCATCCACCAAAAACCTATCAATTCGTGAATACATGTTATACTGCACTGAATGATAAGTATAGTCTTTTTTTACTCTCGTGAGTCACTCACCATGCATCATATACCCATAGAAAAAAGATATTGAGAACATCTCTGTGCCAAACTTTCACTGTCACGCCTTTCAGACGAAGAAGCAATGTCTCTCATTATATCCAATTCATGATCCATCACAGTTTCTATCACCGCACAAAATCAGTCTCCAGTTGCATTCACCCAAAACCTTAACAATGTTCTTTAAAAATGTAAATTATCCCTGTAATAAGTGGGGGATGTGATTAACAGCCAAACTGTAAGCCAATGAAGTGTTATTGTGTTCTAATACAGGGATTCAAGCCCCCATTCTACCCTTAGGCAATAATGGAGTCCTCTGTGAAGCACATGGCCTTTCACGAGGCAAAACCTGGCATTTGGGGGTATAGGAAAGTTAGGTGGGAGAGCTAAACATATAGTTCTTACAAAGATATTGCAACAAATACATACACACGTTGCAAAATAATAACTTTGAAAATCCGGTACACCCAAACCACCATTCGCTCTGAGATGTTGCAGTACAGACAATTTGATCTAATTTTAGATTTGCCTGACCAAATATATTTTAATTTAGCCGAAGTAAGTTTCTTTAAAAAGGAAATAAAAATAAGTGGTTTATTCAAGTAATTTCCTGAAAACGTTACCAAAGTGGATAAGATAATGGTAGGCCACGTCTTGATAGCGACCACTATGGTAATACCACGTTATTGGAGATCTGACGTAGTTCCTGCTATTAAGGAGGTATTAACACTGGCCTTAGAGAATAAGTGCTATGAGATGCACCTCAGATTGCCATCAAACACAACAGAATCATTAACTTTCCATTGGAACATATGGGAGGGTAATGTCAAACGAAAATACTCTTTATGATTGTAGTTTATGTGCCTCTCCTTTTACGCTTGCTCTGTTTGTACACTATTTATTTATCGCCGGTACATGTGGAGTGCTTTTACACCTTATTTGACACTATGTAGTGTTTTTCATAAAGCAAACGTTATCAATTTTATAATGGGTGGATATGTCCCCCCTGTTTCTCTGTTTGTTTAAATTATATGTATTCTTATTCTTTATTTAATTGTTTTACCTTCCAATAAAAAAAACATTTGACAAGAAGTACAATACTACCACTAAGAGTGGAAGTTATTTTATATATATATATATATATATATATATATATATATAATTTTTATTTTAAATCAAACATTATTATTATTAAATCAATATGGTTAATGCTGCCATGTTTTCAATAAGGAAAGTAAAACAAGCGGATGTGATTTTATCAAAGTTGGATTTATGGGAGTTTCTGTCCTTTTTCTAGGTGCGGGGAGCTCCAGCTATTGCCATTGTAGGATGTCTTAGTCTTGCTGTGGAGCTGGCCAATAATCCACCGTGTGAAACGCCTGCCTTAATGACATTTGTACGGGAATCCCTAGATCTCCTGATTGGCGCCCGCCCCACCGCTGTCAACATGAAGAAAGCAGCCGATGAACTGAACACATTCCTCGCTCGTGAAGCCGAAAAACCTGGATGTACGGTCCAAGAACTGACTGAAAGGTCAGAATGGGAATATTTTCACATTGGAGAATGTCCTCATCCAATAGGAGCACAACACTCCTAGTATCTAACTTTAATACCTGCATCTATGGGATTCACAAAAAAATAGGCCAATACACCATTTGGAGCATGTTGTTAAGTCACACCTGATACTAATCAAACAATCTCACTTTTACTTCAGCATCATAAAGTGGGCAGAAGCTTTCCGGGAGAAAGACATAGACGACAATCGCAAGATTGGGGAATTTGGTGCGCAGCGCATACTGGAGAACGCAGGGTCCACGGAGGCAGTGTGTGTGCTGACCCATTGTAATACTGGGTCCCTGGCGACTGCCGGGTACGGCACCGCTCTAGGTAATTTATAGGACCGGGTTCTTTGTGGACATGCTAATCTGTGATATCCAGGAGAGGTTTCTCTCTGTTAAAATTCTTTAGCTAAAAATATAGAACTGTCTTTTGTAGGTCAATCTCTACTTGTTGGCTTCTGTTTTCTCAAACGTCTTTAATGCTGGCTTTTTTAAAGCGGCACTGTCATGCCGAATTCCGTTTTTTTTTAACCCCCCTCCCGCCTCAACTACATCCAATCGACCCCCTAGTCATCCCCAAATGCCCCTATGCCCCCCACATTACCTATTTTTTATTCTTTATTTTCTGCCCCGATCTATATTCAGGGCGCCGCCATCTTTGTGTGGGTAGGTGAAGTCCCTGTGGGACACGTCATCTGCCCACACTAGATAGCCCTGAGATTCCCGCACATGCCCAGTGAAACATCTGGACATGCGAACGGGAATTTCACCTATTCATTCATTCATTCATTCATCAGACAGACGAATGAATGAATAGAAAAAATCAGACGAACAAACTAACACTGTGTATCAGTGTTCGTTTGTTTGTTCGGTTTATTACAAGGAGGGAGCTACCGGCGTGCAGCTCCCTCCTTGCAATATGTAAAGACAGAAGCGGCAGGGAGCAGTGCTCCCCACCACTTCATAAGCCCCCCAGGTCCCCTCCTCACTCTATGGGGGTCAATATGACCCCCATAATAGCACAAGGGAGATTAAAATCTCCCCAATGCCCCTACTCGCTATACCGCGAGTAGGGGCATGTCCACTAAACAGTGAGCAGCCTGTGGCTGCTCACTGTAAAAAAAAAAAAAAAAAAAGGGTAATAAGGGGGGGACGGGGGACCTACTGTCCTCCCCCGCCGGCCCCCACCCCTGGACGGCGGGTGGGGGCCATAATGGGAATGAGGGGGGACCTACTGTCCTCCCCTCAGGCCCCCACCCCTGGGCGGCGGGTGGGGGCCATAATGGGAATGAGGGGGGACCTACTGTCCTCCCCTCAGGCCCCCACCCCTGGGCGGCGGGTGGGGGCCATAATAGTAATAAGGGGGGGGGGGGACCTACTGTCCTCCACCCCCTGGCCCCCACCCCTGGGCGGCGGGTGGGGGCCATAATATTAATAGGTGGGGGACCTACTGTCCTCCCCCCCCCGGCCCCCACCCCTGGGCGGCGGGTGGGGGCCATAATAGTAATAAGGGGGGGGGACCTACTGTCCTCCCCCACCCCTGGGCGGCGGGTGGGGGCCATAATAGTAGTAGGGGGGGGGACCTACTGTCCTCCAGCCCCCGGCCCCCACCCCTGGGCGGCGGGTGGGGGCCCTAATGGTAAAAGTGGGGGGGGACCTACTGTCCTCCCCCCCGGCCCCCACCCCTGGGCGGCGGGTGGGGGCCATAACGATAATGGGGGGGGACCTACTGTCCTCCCCCCGCCCCCACCCCTGGGCGGCGGGTGGGGGCACTAAGTAAATTCCCCCCCCCCCCCCATCAAGGTGACTAGGGGTGCCCAAGCCCCTAGTCACCCACCCCCCACCCAAATAAAAAATGCCCCTACCTACCCCCCTCACCCTAAAAAATAGTGAGGGGGGAATAAAATTGCTAACCTGTAAAGTAAAATTAAACTTACCATTCGACGTCTTCTTTTTTCTAAAATCTTCATTTTCAGCCCCAAAAAAGGCCAAATAAAAAACCATCATAGCCGTCGAACTAAAAATAAAATAAAAAAACCCGAGCGCAAAAAAAAAAACCCGACGAAAAAGAAAAAACCCGAGCGCACAAAAAAATAATCCATCTTCACCCATGGAGGGCTCCGCGCAGACTGAGCTCCGCAGGGCGGGGCAAGGCTTATAAAGCCTTGCCCCGCCCTGCAATTAGCCTAAGAACACTCTGATTGGTGGGTTTAAGCCAATCAGAGTGCTCTTTGTCATTTTACAAGCGTGGGAAAATTCCAAAGAACTTTCCCACGCTTGTAAAATGACACAGAGCACTGTGATTGGATGGATTTCAAGCCATCCAATCACAGTGCTCTGTGTCATTTTACAAGCGTGGGAAAATTCCAAAGAACTTTCCCACGCTTGTAAAATGACACAGAGCACTGTGATTGGATGGATTTCAAGCCATCCAATCACAGTGCTCTGTGTCATTTTACAAGCGTGGGAAAATTCCAAAGAACTTTCCCACGCTTGTAAAATGACACAGAGCACTGTGATTGGATGGATTTCAAGCCATCCAATCACAGTGCTCTGTGTCATTTTACAAGCGTGGGAAAATTCCAAAGAACTTTCCCACGCTTGTAAAATTACAAAGAGCACTCTGATTGGCTTAAACCCACCAATCAGAGTGTTCTTAGGCTAATTGCAGGGCGGGGCAAGGCTTTATAAGCCTTGCCCCGCCCTGCGGAGCTCAGTCTGCGCGGAGCCCTCCATGGGTGAAGATGGATTATTTTTTTGTGCGCTCGGGTTTTTTCTTTTTCGTCGGGTTTTTTTTTTTGCGCTCGGGTTTTTTTATTTTATTTTTAGTTCGACGGCTATGATGGTTTTTTATTTGGCCTTTTTTGGGGCTGAAAAAAGAAGACGTCGAATGGTAAGTTTAATTTTACTTTACAGGTTAGCAATTTTATTCCCCCCTCACTATTTTTTAGGGTGAGGGGGGTAGGTAGGGGCATTTTTTATTTGGGTGGGGGGTGGGTGACTAGGGGCTTGGGCACCCCTAGTCACCTTGATGGGGGGGGGGGAATTTACTTAGTGCCCCCACCCGCCGCCCAGGGGTGGGGGCGGGGGGAGGACAGTAGGTCCCCCCCCATTATCGTTATGGCCCCCACCCGCCGCCCAGGGGTGGGGGCCGGGGGCTGGAGGACAGTAGGTCCCCCCCCCCCCCTACTACTATTATGGCCCCCACCCGCCGCCCAGGGGTGGGGGCCGGGGGGAGGACAGTAGGTCCCCCCCCCCCCTACTACTGTTATGGCCTCCACCCGACCCCCAGGGGTGGGGGCCGGGGGGGGGAGGACAGTAGGTCCCCCCCCCTTCTTACTATTATGGCCCCCACCCGCCGCCCAGGGGTGGGGGCCGGGGGGGAGGACAGTAGGTCCCCCCCCCCTACTACTATTATGGCCCCCACCCGCCGCCCAGGGGTGGGGGCCGGGGGGGGAGGACAGTAGGTCCCCCCCCTTATTACTATTATGGACCCCACCCGCCGCCCTGGGGTGGGGGCCAGGGGGTGTAGGACAGTAGGTCCCCCCCCCTACTACTATTATGGCCCCCACCCGCCGCCCAGGGGTGGGGGCCGGGGGGGGTAGGACAGTAGGTGTGTCCCCCCCCCTACTACTGTTATGGCCTCCACCCGACCCCCAGGGGTGGGGGCCGGGGGGGGGGGGAGGACAGTAGGTCCCCCCCCCCTCTTATTACCATTATGGCCCCCACCCGCCAGCCAGGGGTGGGGGCCGGGGGGGAGGACAGTAGGTCCCCCCCCCCACTATTATTATGGCCTCCACCCGCCGCCCAGGGGTGGGGGCCGGGGGGGGAGGACAGTAGGTCCCCCCTCTTATTACCATTATGGCCCCCACCCGCCGCCCTGGGGTGGGGGCCGGGGGGGGGGGGAGGACAGTAGGCCCCCCCCCCTCATTATCTTTATGGCCCCCACCCACCGCTCAGGGGTGGGGGCCGGGGGGGGGGGGACAATAGGTCTCCCTCCCTTATTTTACTTTACAGCCCCCACCCGTCATTTAGGGGTGGGGGGCAATATTTTTTTTTTTTTTTTTTTTTTTACAGTGAGCAGCCACAGGCTGCTCACTGCTTATTAGACATGCCCCTACTCGCGGTATAGCGAGTAGGGGCATATCATTTACTATTCATTTTTACTTAGTATTAGTAAAGTTGGCTGAAAGACCAGTTTAGGTCTTTCAGCCTTTTAGTAGATAGCTCCCTGATACCGTGGGAATTAGGGAGTTATCTACTAAGCGGCTGCAAGATGCAGCCACAGCAATGAATAGGATCGGGGTTTCATTCATCAGAATGAAATTCCGATCCGAACAAAGTACTGAATTGCATCCTAACACCAATGGAGAAACAGTGCTCATTCTGTTAGGATGCAATTCGGCAGTTTTGCCGGCGTTCTGTCTAAGTGACAGGACGTTCGGCAATACTGACAGGAAGCATTGTGGGAACTGGGAGGAAAGCTAGGGATCATGGGAAAATTGCTCTGACCAGCGGAAATGAAGCACACTTTGCTCCTCCGCTGGTCAGAGCTGGTCAAGCGGAGGAATCCTCCATAAGACAGAGTCCCTACTTTGTCTTATGATTTTAAAGAAAACTAAAGAAGACAGGAAGAAAAGAATAACAGATCCTGAGAGAGGGGGAGAAGAGGAAGAGATTGAGGAAAGGTAAGTTCGGCATGACAGTGCCGCTTTAAGGATAGATATCCTCCCTGCTTTTGCTCTTTAACCCCACCAGGTATCTGCCCTTTCATACACTTTTACTTGAATAATACTTTCTCTTTTCTGGCCAGGCGTAGTGTAAAGTCTCTGTCATGCTCATGATCTGTTTCTGGAACAGGTGTGGTTCGGTCACTCCATACCCTTGGTCGCCTGTCTCACGTCTTCTGCACGGAAACTCGTCCGTACAATCAAGGGTCCAGACTTACTGCTTATGAGTTGGTGTACGAGAAGATTCCAGCCACCCTTATCACAGACAGCATGGCGGCCGTCACAATGCGAGAACGTCGGGTCTCTGGTGAGTGGTGACGAGCCCTGGGAAGATTCTCACCAGAGGCAAAGCTTTCTATACAAAACAAGCATACCCATTACTCCTTGTTTTAACATCCGAACAATAACAAAATGTCCTAAGGCACAAACACAAGTTCGATGTTTGCTGTCTTGTGAAATACTATCATCCATAGATCGAAATGGAATACCTGCTAATGTGTACCTGCTATGATTTAAAGATGAGAAATGTATTCCATTCAAGTGCTATTATAATTGCTAGAAAATGTGTATATTTTATTTACTTGTCAATCCATTCTCTGAATAGCGAGCTATGCTGATAATTGAATGACAGTAGAATGCTAGATAACCTTCACCAAGGTTTCCTAGGCATACCTCCCTAGGATGCCAACATGCTGACTTCACACCCACAAGCCTGGCATCATGGCAAAATCAGTAGTGCTGGATATGGTATAACTATAACCACTCACACAAGTTTTGCAGTTATCCATTTTTATTTTTTTGTGTGTTCCATTTTCTAACCCAATCACCCTTAGATCTCTTTTCATCTCCTCCCTGATCCAAACTACTGACCCTCTTTCCAGTCAAGTTTATGCTTGGTAAATGCTTTTTATATATATATACTGTATAATATGCATTGGTTTCTCGTAACGTCTGTTTATCCTATGATTCCCCTCTTTATTTTTCTTCCAGCTGTCGTGGTGGGAGCAGACAGAGTGGTTGCCAATGGTGACACGGCCAATAAAGTTGGGACGTATCAGCTGGCGATACTTGCCAAGCACCATGGAATCCCCTTCTATGTTGCTGCACCAAGCACATCCTGTGACTTCAGCCTACCCACCGGTGCCAGCATTGTCATTGAGGAGAGGCCGAGCAATGAGCTGACAGACATCAATGGGACCAGAGTGGCTGCCCCAGGTAAGAGCAGGGAGCCCTAAATGATGTAGCTCAGGGCTAAACATATAAAGACCTGAGCTATTAGCCAGGCCTTAAATTACAATCCACTGTGAGCCTGGAGGGTCCACGGCAAACACCAAGGGTGAAATTCTACTTGTCACGGCTACTTTTCCACTCACCAGTGGCCTGTGTTCAAAGGATTATTCCAATTGGTGAAGTGAGGGAGAACTATATTGAGAAAGCTCTGGCTTTGAGAGTAAAATTATATATTAATTTGTCTCGCAGTTTGTGCTAAAGGGCTCTAGAGAAGACATCCCATCAGGGCCAGGGGAATCTAAGCAGAAATAGAGCATAAGGGTGGTCCACTTCTTCCTCTTGAAGTGAAAAGAAACTGCACAAATTGCAAGAACTAGTTGGCTTAGTCCCATGTACAGACTAGTTGCCCTCCAGGCCTCGACTGTAGCATAAAGAGTGAATCTTGAGCGAGGAGAACACATACTGTGTAGTAGGAGTAAATTAATAGGGAAGAATTGTTGATCGATGGACGTGACCAAACGAGAGTGCCTTGAGGTGAGTCTGTCTAGTGCGTGCTGGTCTCTAATCCATGATGTTTGGCAGACTGATTCCCATATTTAATTTCAGTTGCTGCAGTTGTTAGTGCTATAATTGGGTGTTTGTCACCCTGTAGGAAGAAGGAAAAGCGCCTATTACGTTGGTGTTTTTTTTTTGTTTTGTTTTTCTCGTTTGGAGAGATGTTTAAGGTGGGATTGAAACATATGGAGGAATGCTAGTGTGGTTTTAAATGGGTGGCCAAAGTCTGTCAATGTAAGTGGTAAGAGTGTCCAGGCGGCAATTTTCTTCTCCATGTCTGAAATACTTTATTTGGTCATATTTAGGTAATAAGGCTATTGGTTAGGAAGGTTCCCAGATATATTAGGTGAGTGCGCGTCTGTCTTTGAATTCTGACCGGGTTGGGTCCCAGAACGTATTGCCATAGCTGTGGGCCCAGGAGGAGGTATGTAGTGGGAAATCCAAAACTGAAACCAGAAAACTGAAATTACAAAAACAAAGTTAAGCTCCACATAGAACCATGGAAACAGATTGTTACTCAGAACTTGGAGACTAAGCCGTCCCCATGAATATTGGCGAATTCGGCTTATTCCTGGTGTTAGCTGGGGTGTCCAAATTGTAAATCTAGTTCAGATGGGTAAATCGTAAATTAACCAGGTGCTGCTAAAATTTTATGTTACTACCCACCAGCATGATTGGAGTGTATTCTTCACATAGTACTGTCACTCTGGCAGAATAGTCTTGAAGAAGCAACACCTCATTCACTTGGTACAGAGATTGCTGGTATGCTTGGAGAAAGGACATCTTGTCAGCAAGTTTGAGTCGACTTGTGACTTGTTTGGATTTGGTTGAATTATTTGGAGAGCCCATTTTATGTGCGGAGGAACCAGAGAGCAGGACAAATAACGGAGTTGGGTTGTAAAATATGCGACAAAGTGACAAACTCAGAGCAGAAGATATCCACTAGGTGGCGTCAGCAGTGCAGAATAACATGTACATTTTGAACCAACATGGGAAAAACTTTTAGAAGAAGGAATATATGTTATAGGTTATATCTGACACATCTGGAAAAGCCTGAGGAAGCATAGGAATGACCATACAAAATGACCACCATTATTGCTGAATACAAACAATCTGTAGAAGATAGAGGAATTCTCAGGAGCATGTTCTTAGCCGTTCTGTGCAGAGATCTATTTAGGTGGTGACCTCCCTCTACACAAGATAGCTTTCAAAATTAGAGCCAATATATAGTGTGACATCAAACGTTGAAAATTTGGTAAGGCGCAGTTCATGAGGTATTCATAATAAGATTTGTGCCAGTCTTATAAAGGGATGAGGTTGGGAAGAAGTGTGGGAGCCCTTGATGGTGGTAGCTGGCCTTGAGGCCTATTCACGATTTTCATTGAAGACATGGACCCAAAAAGTACAGCTAGCGTTTCCTTCTGAGCGAAGATGACAGTCGTGCACTGCAGCTTGAGCCACAGATTTGTCCATTGGTGTACTGGTCAGCTTGACCAGAGACTGAGGAATAATGTAGGGGATGGACCACTGATTGGGTGGACAAAACTGACACAATGGTGCGTTTGGTGCTTCGTATTGGCATCACTATCACAGCTTGGTACAGAGTAGTATCCCAGAGGAGAAGAGGTCTTCGGCACAAAGAATTGCAATACCTGATGTTCCAGATTGTGTGGAATAGTTAGGAAACGTAGGGCCACCAATGGCAAAAGGTTGGTCCATATAGCAAAGGGATATGTCCATCCTCTTTAGATACCAGAGGAGTCCACATGCACTGTTTTAGTGAGTTTGTCTGATGCTATAGACAGATTCCTTGATCAACAAGAAAAGACCTCCAATCAGGAGCTTCTCATTCTTAACTGTGGAGTTTTTTTTTCTGATCCCATAATCCTCTCTTGCAGAAGTTTGAGATTAGTAATGTATCCTCCAAGAGCAGTTCCAATCCGCATGGGATGAGTGGAACTGTTTTATAAACTGACAAGAGACATGCAGTTCAGTTTGTTGAATTGTGCTTGTTCAGTGATTGGTCACTGCGCACTTAGAGCATCATGGGAAAACTTTGTAAACCAAACTTGCAGGTACTGGTGCCAAGAAATATTTTGTACTAACCTTTCCTAAACAAGACGTTGTAAATAAGATGGCTGTATTTTAACAAAGCAGCAGTAGACACTAACCTTTTCATATTTGTCATGCTTTTGAACTTGCATGTGTCTCGTGTGTTATCGTTTATTTTTTTTTTTTTTACTCTGGACAAGTATCTAATGAATTTTTCACCTCAATGTTTCAGGCATCGGCGTCTGGAATCCAGCATTTGATGTTACTCCCCACGAACTGATCACTGGGATAATTACAGAGCAAGGTGTCTTTAAACCTGATGAGCTAAAAGACGGCCTGACCCGTGTTCAGTGATGCTGCATGGAGTGTCTGTTATTGTGAACGCACATTCTCTGTAACCCTAAACTGCACAAAACGCCACCTGGAACCTCCGTCTTGTGTTCTAATGTAAAATGACATCTATTTACTGTACTGGCTGACCTCACTGTGATCCTGTAATTTTTGTAATAAAATGTTCTGAATTCGTAACTGGCTTGAGATTTCATCCTATATAGATTTTTTTTTTTAATTGTTTAGTCTTGCTTTTTTTTTTTTTTTTTCCCTTTAATTAGAGGGTTACGAAGTTGTAGCAGAGCTCCCTGTACCCCGACTGGGTACCTCCGCCAAGGACCTCTTCCTAGCTGGAACAGGGGAAAACCTCAGTGCTTCTGCCCCAATCGCCGTGGCTTGACTGGAGTCCTCCTGGAGCCTCTCCATCCTGGAACAGGGTAGGGGACTAACTCTAATCCCTCCCTGGAACTGGACGACACACAGTCCTAGGAGCTCTAGTCCTTACAAGGACTTTCCCCGCCGGATCCTCCACAAGCCAGAACAATTTGCTGAGCAGTGATTCTAGCCCTTCCCTTCCCAGTAACTAGATGACACGTCGTTCTGGGAGTACAACTGGTTTAATGATGCAAACCAAGATGTCCGGGAACCGCACGGTCATCTCATCTTGAAAACAGTTCTCTAACATTCGCGGCTTAGTCCCGCTGAGGTGACCGGGAACTCACAGTCCTCATGGCGAATTTAGTTCCATAGCAGTCGCGGCTAAGTATCGCTGGGACTATTCGTGGATTTGGTTCATGCGAACGGCCGCCAGAGAGTCAGCGTTCGGTCCATTCGCATGAAGGGAAAGTGCCGAAGGGCACCCAGAGAAAGGTGTTAATGACGGCTGGGCAGAAAACGGTGTCCTAGACCTGGCCCATAGTCGGTGGGCAGGAGACCGGCTTCCACACTCTTCCAGGAGTCCGTGGCAAATGTACATGGGAAGTAGCGTTTGTCACAACAGTGACCATGACCACTTCTGCTTTTTGAAGTGGTAATGGTGGTAGGAGTCTGTGTGCAGGGTGTCTTTTTGAAACTTTGCATATACTGATATATTTGTGCCTGGGATAGTTACACCCACGTCACACTTGACTGATGGAACGCTCTTACTAACTGCCAAATATTAATTCTGTGCAAAAAATATGTCTGTCAGCACATACTGCGTGCTGGCAATGGACTTAATTAACTTCACCTTGTTGGCAGAGTCTGGAAGGGGAAGTGTGTCTCTTCCCTTCTTTCTTCACTGAAGCCATTTCAGCCTCCATGTACACTCCATTATTCATTTATTAATAAATGTATTTATTTTTCCTGCCTCCCTTCCTCTCTCCCCTCGTCGACTCAGGCGCATACACCATGAGACAATTAAATGGTCCAATCAAAGGACCTCTTAATGGCTGGTAGAGTATGTGTTATGTTGGTGATACAATTTTGGTTCTGGACTGTCCTCATGGTTGGGATCAGTATGATATGCAAAGAGTGTAGGTTTTCTTTGCAAAAGCCCAAGTGAGCAAAAATATTAAGATCTAAGCAAAAGAAAAGCTACAGAGTTACTATAAGCTCCTCTCCGTCCTCATACTCTCTGGTATTTGTTTTCCTGGCACTGCAGGTCCCTTCTCCCTCCCACCCCCCAATCCCTGGTTGCTGAGGGGGTGAAAACCCCTTAAGTGACTTACCAGAGGCAGCGACATGTCCCACGTCGCTGCTTCTTCCTCCGCCGCCGCTCCTCCTAATGATAGGGTAGGCCGGTGGGCGAGACTGAGACCACCCACCGGCCTGGGAGACCTAATATTGCCGCGCATGTGCATTAGAGCTCCCCAAAGGAAAGCATTGAAAATGGTTTCCTATGGGGAAATTAGCGACGCTGGAGGTCCTCACACAGCGTGAGGACGTCCAGCGACGCTCTAGCGCAGGTTTCCTGTGCTATGGACACGTAAGTGCCCTCTAGTAGACAAAAAAATAAATAATAAAAAAATAATAATAATATATTAAAAATAATATTAAAAAATAAATAAAATAAAAATAATAATAAAAATTAATATAACAAAAAAATTACAATTATTATAATTAAAAAATAATAATAAAAATGCCCACCCCCCACCAAGGCTCTGCATCACACACACACTGCACTCATATACACACTGCATTCACACACACACTGCATTCATACACACACACTGCATTCATTATATACACACACTGTAAATAAAAATTCAATTAATATAATTTTTTTTAGGATCTAATTTTATTTAGAAATTTACCAGTAGCTGCTGCATTACCCAAAATTAGGGGCCTCAGCTTATATTCGGGTCGGCTTATACTCGAGTATATACGATAGTTGAAATTCTATTTTAGTAGCTTGCACTGTTTCCATTTTTCACTATAATTGATACTGAGGTATGTAGGTTTCCCCTCCTTTTTAATTGATGGTGATTATCACTTTTTGTTGCACATATTTTGTATGTCAATTTATAATAAAGTTTATTACCTATAAGATTATTTGTTTTTTAATTTAGAGGTAATTCCGGTGGGGTACAGCGCCTCCCTTTTTCTAGGTAGCAGTCTAACCTCATTAGTTGTATACTTTGTCTATTTGATGGGACCTAAACAATACTGTCCAATTGGGCAATAGGACTTTAATTTATTGATTTTTTTTTTTTTTTTTTTAAACATTGCTACAAATGGAGGGTTTATGCATTATAATTACTAAATATTAATGAATAATTAAATTCCTGTCCTTATGTGTTTTCCACCCCACCTCCTATAGAATGTAAGCTCGATTGAGCAGGGTCCCCTTCAACCTATTGTTCCTGTAAGTTTATTTGTAATTGTCCTATTTATAGTTAAATCCCCTCTCATAATATTGTAAAGCGCTACGGAATCTGTTGGCACTATATAAATGGCAATAATAATAATAAAGTGACACTTTAACTCCAGAGTAGCCGAAGTGAAAGGATAGCGGAATTTTGTTTCCCCCTTAGTTCAGCTGTTTTTATCTTAAATTTGAAATTCCCACATTAGTAGATGAGTAGATGAGCCTGAGAGCATGGTTTGAGTAAAGGCCGCCATAAACCCAAATAACAGAGATTGCCCCATGTTTTACACCCCCTCCCGCCCTCAGGTTTGCTGAGATTTTGTGCACAGTATTTCTAACCCAGGTAGGATCCCCAGTGACTGCCTCTACCATTGCAATGGATGGCTGAGCCTAATAGCAGCTAGTACTAAAAACAGCAATATGCGACCTATAGCGTGTGAAGCGAGGCACCAGCTGCTAATGGGAAACCACTCCCAGCATACACAGCCAGCGTGCATGTACCGTGCCAAGCGCGGTCCTGGAACCAGAAAATGCCAATGGTTTCCTCTACCAACATGGCGGCACGAAGGCGCCGCTTCTTGTTACAAGGCGTCAGCGCTCACCCCGATACATGATCTGATTGGTCGGTGGGTCACCCAATCAGATCGTTCATCAGGGTGAGCGCGGATGCCTCGTTTCTTATCGGTTGGACGTCGGTGTTTACACGCACCCCAACCAATATGGCCGCCACTGCACTTCCGGGTTTGGAAGCGTGCGCAGTTCGGGCCAGTCTGACTGCAGCGAGGTACTCACCCGGAGGCAGCCATGGCACAGGGAGCGCGGAAACTGAAAGCCCAACCAAAGAAACCCACAGCCAAGAAACCTGCCGGCATCAGGAAGGGGGGTGAGTGATCTGAGGACAACGTGCAGCATCTATACTGAATAATATTAATATCAAATTATAATAATACTAAATAATATTAATATCCAATTATAATACTGAATAATATTAATATCCAATTATAATAATACTGAATAATATTAATATCCAATTATATCTATACTGAATAATATTAATATCAAATTATAATAATACTAAATAATATTAATATCAAATTATATCTATACTGAATAATATTATCAAATTATATCTATACTGAATAATATTATCAAATTATATCTATACTGAATAATATTATCAAATTATATCTATACTGAATAATATTAATATCCAATTATATCTATACTAAATAATAATATCCAATGATATCTATACTAAATAATATTAATATCCAATTATATCTATACTGAATATTAATATCAAATTATATTTATACTAAATATCATACATCTAAGTGTGTTATAATAATACATCTAACTGTGTTATAATAAATATCCTACATCTAACTGTGTTATAATAAACATTATCCATCTAACTGTTATAATAAATATCCTACATCCAACTGTGTTATAATAATACATCTAACTGTGTTATAACACAGTTAGATGGATAATATTTATTATAACACAGTTAGATGTATAATATAACAGATGGATAATATTTATTATATTATACATCTATCTGTGTTATAATAAATATTAGACATCTAACTGTTACTGTGTTAGAATGGGACGCTATAAGTGTTACCGGGTGTTAGAATGGGACGCTATACCTGTTACCGGGTGTTAGAATGGGACGCTATACCTGTTACCGGGTGTTAGAATGGGACGCTATACCTGTTACCGGGTGTTAGAATGTGAGATACCAGGACTGTATAAATTATACTAGAGATTCTCTTTGGATTAAACAATATTTAATTAAAACTTTTTTTCTTTTTGCTCATACCTTCTGTGTAAATTTGTGATCTCATGATAATTTCCCCAACAGGCAGAATAATCGCCCCCAAGAAGACCAGAGTGATTCAACAACAAAAACTAAAAGCTGTAAGTACCGAATGTGACCCAGCCTTCACGTTGCAGCCATGCATTCGGTCTATTTATCATAATAGCCAGTGTGTCAGTTGATCAGCTTTATCCCTCGGCATTTCCTAACTTCCCAGTGTGACTCCTCCACTGGCCCTACCTCTCCAGTCTGCTCCTCCTATCCTATCCTAACCTTTATGGTTCCTTTCACTTTCTATCTGACTTGCATGGCTTTCTCCATTCTTACCTTGCAGCTGTCCCACGTGGCTCCCTCTCCTCTCACTGTGTTAATCTCTAATTTGACTCTCTCCACTGTCACTTTCCACCTCCCACGTGGCTCTGTCCGCTCTGTGATGTAGAGCCCTAGTCACTGATGCAATGTGTGCATTGTGCAAAGAGAATGTTTTGTGTTATCCTGTGTCTTTAATGTAACTCCCCCTAATTCCCTTTGTCCCTGTGTCCCATCACACACTCCCATTCTCTTCTCAGAGTCTCGAAGTGCAGATTCGTAGCAAGATTGAGCATGAGGTCACCATGAAGGCCAGCGCAAACATGCCCAAGAAACTTGCCGTTCTCAAGGCCCCGGCACAGAGCGCAGGGAAAAGTTCAAATACAAAGAACAAAAAAGGACGTGGAAAGAAATAGCCAAGTGCAAGGAGCATGCTGGGGGTGGGCAGTGGAAATTAATTTATACATTTTAATTTTCATGTCAGATGTATTCACTGAGAATCCTTTTTCATAACAATTAGTGATCACGGATATGGACCGCATGAGAATTTAAAATAATGAACTTTAGATCAGAAATCCATATTTTAAATAAAGGTCAATAAGTAACACTGTGCATATTTTTTTTTTTATTTTTTTTTGTGTTTTAAAATGTTTTGTGCTGCAGGCCTCTTCACTTGACACATTTTCTCCAACATATAGTGTTAACTGGGGTGAAGGAACAATGAACTGATACTTCTCTGGTAGTGACTGCTCCTCTTGAAAACATAATGAATAGATACATACATTTATTCAATTTTTTTTTTTACATTGGGGTTTATCTAAAATGGCTTGAAAATGCTGGAGAGCTCTAGTCTGAAGCCTTTGCAAGTCCTCCCCTTCTAGCCCTGCCCAGACTGTCTGTCCAATCACAGACTTCTAAATGCAGCTCAATGAAAAGTCTTTGCAAGACAGTTGCTGCCCCTTGAGCTTAGCTCCACTGAGCTAACCAAACCAGGAAGTAACATGACCTGTTGTCTGACAGCCAGGAGGTGTAACAAGGTCAATTTCTAAAAGTGCCAATTTCTATTGAAATGTTCAGATTTTTTTGCAAAATTAAGAAATAGAACACACTCTTCACACACAAAGCATTTCGACAAGCTAAAGTGCTTTAGAGGTCTGAAGTGATTAGATTCATAACTGACACAGGGCCATTTTTCCAGATTTGCTACTTTGGCATTCAACATGCTTGTGGCGGAGCTCAAGACCTCCTACCTAGAACCTCTGCCGGGTTTGCTTCTTCACTGCCACAGGGGTCCCTGGAGAACTTCTGTCCATCGCCGAAGCTTGACTGGGTTTTTATTTTTGGAACTCTTCCAGGCAGGTTTTGTCCCTTTGCCTCTTCAGTTCCTCTCACAAGCAGATAACACTTATGCTTATAGTGATTCCAGCTTTTTTTATTTAGCTACTGCCTTTATAAACCCAGTTGTGGCTCTCAGGTCTAGTTCCTTTGCACTAGTCCCGGGCTCTTGGAACCATAAAGCCAGCCAACAGGTCCAAAGATTCTGTCACTGAGATCTCTGAACAAATCCACACAGGACACACAGTTCCAAAAGGAACTAACCTATACATTACTTTATATTGAACAAGGACTAGCCTTTGGAGACTATTGCTTAAACATGTGGTGACCTCTTTAAACAATATAATATCTATAACTGTGAATCCAGAAATATATAGATGGAACTTGTCATTTTTGCATTTCCCTAATTTGCATATTGTAATGATACAAATCCATGCATTTTCCCGTTTCCACCAAGAGAGGGCAATGGAGAGCTAGAAAGAATCCAGTTTTAAAACAAGGATATCAGAAACCCCAAACTAGGGAAGAAAGCAGTTGGAATTATTATTATTATTATTATTGCAATTTATATAGCGCCAACAGATTCCGTAGCGCTTTACAATATTATGAGAAGGGATTTAACTATAAATAGGACAATTACAAATAAACTTATAGGAACAATAGGTTGAAGAGGACCCTGCTCGATCGAGCTTACATGCCCATGCACACCCATTCCCCTCCTCCAAAAAAAACCCCAAAACATTTCAGGCCAGTGTCCTTAGTTGGTGGGGATGAGGCTGACCTTTTCCAGCTTTATGGATGCGCGAGCATTATGGGGGATGTAGTCCACAACATCTGGAGTGCCGAAGGTTGCCTATCCGTGATCTAGACTATCCCCCATTTCATAAATATACTGCAATGTCACACGGTTCACAAACTAAGCATGGGGCCTGCTGGAGCTGTTGGATTACTTTATTAGAACATGCAATAGCTCCACTGGAATACATCCTGCAGAATGTTCAATGCTCAGTCAGGGCTCAATTTTCATTAGCCGTTGGTGAGTAAAAATTCAGCCCTGGTGAGTACTGCTGCCATTAGCAGTTACACCGCTGAAGGCCTGGCGCCATGTGGGACATGTCCCCTTTACAAGTTTATGACCTGTACCTACCTTGTAGCAGCCTTGCCGGTGAGTAGAATTTCACCCCTCGTGAGTGTTCCATGGTCTCTCCAAGCTTGAAGTGGCAAGTAACTATCACAGCTTGGGTAGTAGTGTAGTACTTAAGATTTCAAGCAATGTCCCATGCCATATCCTGCAGAAAATAAATACTCAAATATTCCATATTGTGATTTATAAACCTTTACTAACTTACGCCCAACGCCTGTACAGTGAACTAACCAATCCTTGATGGTTTCCTGTGACAAAACACATCGGTGGAGAGGGACTACAAGGACTCCGAACAAGTGAACCTGCAGTAAAGGAAGTTTGGTGCGATGATATAAAAGCTACGAAGTATCCAGAGGAAAGCTCGATTGCTTGGTGGAGTAATAATGATCTATGTATACATTTTTATACGATTCTTGTAGAGAAAATAGAATGGAATGGGCATAGAAACCCTCTAACACACTGGCTTAGTTGCCAGTGTCTATACAGTCACTCCGTTCCTGTACTCCGCAGCCAGAGCTAGCAATGTTGGTTATGGAGTTGTGTGTGGAGAGCAGAATGCCTGGGTGCGAGAGAGGTCTTTTCTGCTGTCTTGTCTGTCAATTCTTCGGCATAGTCTATGGCAGAGAATTGAAAGATAGGTGGGAGACAGACCTACTTTAAATAGGGGTTTCTCCCTGTGACAGAAGCTCCCGTGCCACAGCCTTTTGCCTACCGACTATGGGCCTGGTCCCACGGGCCCATGAAAGGGGCTTGTGACTGTAGCGATCGATTTACAAACAGTGCATTGCGGCCTCTCCTGACTGAATAAAAATATATCTTTATATATATATGTTAGTACAACCAAATAAGTAGTTAAATATATATACTGTAGCTTTTAAATGTGTTTGAAAAAGTTACTTGTATTATATATTTAATCTATTATGGTCAGGAACACAAACATGTATTCCTGACCCTATAGTGCTAAACCCACCATTTAGGTGGCTTGCCCCCATTAGTCCCCCAATAAAAGTTTAAAACTCACCTTATTTCCAGCACTGCGTGGGTCTGCCGGCAGTAGCTCCGCCCCCTTTGTGACATCATCAAAATGGCCAATGTTTTAGCCAATCCAATGCTTTCTCAGAGGGAAAGCATTGGATTGGCTAAAATTGGCACGGGGCAGGGCCAAATGCCGTTTTGGCCAATCAAGACCTCCTCATAGAGATACATTGAATCAGTGCATCTCTATGAGGAAAATTCAGCGTCTCCATGCAGAGCGTGGAGACGCTGAACGGCAGTGCCACAAAATATGCAGCACTGTGCCAGGAAGCACCTCCAGTGGCCATCTAAGGAGTGGCCACTTAGAGATGTCCCTAGAGGCAATGTAAACGCTGCCTTCTCTTTTTT
Source organism: Pelobates fuscus (assembly GCF_036172605.1). Classification (NCBI taxonomy): domain Eukaryota; kingdom Metazoa; phylum Chordata; class Amphibia; order Anura; family Pelobatidae; genus Pelobates; species Pelobates fuscus. The sequence continues at coordinate 383,352,150 of NC_086319.1, read as the reverse complement.
TTGTGTTTACAGTGTTTGCATGAAAATGCCTGAAGGGAGCTATTATACTCACCAGAACAATTACATTAAGCTGCAGTTGTTCTGGTGACTATAGTGTCCCTTTAATTGTAATTGCTTGTTCTCCAAAGTTCTGTATATTTGTATTTTAAATGCTTTCCACCACCTATTTAAGTACAAGTCGTCAAACACTAGTCCTTGTCCCAAAATAAAGAATTGTGTGTTAGTTCCATTGGGAACTGTGTGTCCTGTCTGGTTTGTTCCGTGATTGAAGTAGCAGAAATGTTGGTCCTGTTGCCTGACTGCACTGGTCCCGGATCTCAGGGACGAGTTTTTTAAATGCAGTAGTTAGAGGCAGCGCAGGCAGAGGTGTCGATACCTGCCTTGGAGAGGAACAGATGAGGCAGAGAGGACAATTCCTGCCTGGAAGGAGAGTTCTGCAGCCTAGTCCGGTGGAAGAGGGCCTCAGAGACCCAGTCAAGCTGTGTTGACTTGGTTTAACCCCTTAAGGACACATGACATGTGTGACATGTCATGATTCCCTTTTATTCCAGAAGTTTGGTCCTTAAGGGGTTAAAGCACTCCAGAATCCCGTGGTATCAGCAGAGGTATTTGGTCGGAGTAGAGGATCTCCGCTACGCTCCCAATATATATAAAGCTGCTAGCACAATGTATAGATAGAATGTTGTGCTCTTTGAAAAGAACATCTGCTCTTTGAGGCATGAGAACTACCAAGTGTTTAGTAAAGGACTAGAACTTTGATAAAAATCTGATGGAAGGAAGAAAGAAGGACATTCTGTAAGAGCAGTGCAGTTTCAGACAAGTCCTAGAAGTAAGAGACAAGTGGTGGAAGGATTGTCACGGGATTTCTTAGTCTATATTTCTTGGAATTCTCTATAAAGGTATTTCCTGTGTTACCGTGTAGTGGAAATTAAACATCTTCTCCCATGGAAATGGCCGATTAAGACCCTCTCATCAGATATGTATTGCTCTTGCTGCCTTATATCTATGGAGGAAAACCCAGAATCCATATCCCAGTATTGTCCCGTCTTTGTAGCCGTGGCCCTAGTGAATGATAATGTATTAGTGCAGAATGAAAGACAAGCCTTTTCTTGTATCTGTATCACACAATTCATCCCTTTTGGTTTCTTTATGTGATCCGCTCCCTCCAGGCTGAGACAAGTACAATAGTCTTTGTGTGGCTTCATCTGCCTTGATATATTGACAAAAGCCAGTTGCTACTGAGGATTCTGTCTCTCGGGTACAATCTGAATATCATGTGTAGACTATGAATAGGAGATATCACCTAATGTTATGCCCCACCTCTATATAACGGCTCTTGGCATGTCTCCAGGCTCAAAGCAAGCTTTAGTGGCTGAATTTAGTTGATGGATGTATTTCTGGAACCTTATCATTAGAAAGGGACATATATTTATTGCTGGAATAATTAGCTCAGCTGCCCTAATAGTGAGACCATATTAACCATGTCCTTTATTGAGAAGATCAGTATGTTAAGATCCATGCTGTATATCTAAGTGTGACGGTAGTCACTATCACTGGGAGCAGTGAAATTGTTCTTATATTTTAGTCACCCTGTGCCCATTATAGGTGCAGGGTGTGTATAATATAACTGGATGTGGTTGCATGTTTTGTGTTTTCTCCTATCCTGCTGTTGCTTGCCACCAACCTGGTGCATTTGGTCGTGGAGCCTTTACAGAACCCCTGTTGGTAGTAGGTAACAGCTATATGCACTACTTGAATAGCAAGGCTTGATAATTTGCACATGCAGGTAGATTTGCATATTGCTAATTCTGCAGGCAGGAGAGATATTATTTGTTAATTATTGTCTTCCCCCATCCCTTTATAAATATGTAATTATGCTATTATAAGTTCCTGTATGTTGTCTGATATGATTTGTTTTTTTTTTTTGTTATTTAGTTGTCACAGTAATCTAAATGTAATGAGTATATGGGATAGTCCAGAGTAAAAATTAAGTTTTGTAAGTTTATTTTTGAGCTGTGCGTCCTGAATGGATTTTTAGGGATCCCACTAACAGAGATACTCTGTTGAAGTACAGAATCCCTGCCAAGCTGAGCAATGCTGTGTTTGATTGGGCAAAGGTCCCAGTATTATCCTGTCCTATCTACTGTGATTTTAAAAGATGTTCTGTTACCCACTTGTAAATAATAGTGAAACCTCCAAACTCTAGCTCCAAGCAGTCTCCGATAAAATGGGAATTTGCCAGGCAGCGTTAGTGAGCGTTAATGCCAATTAAATGGATGTGAGCAGATGCACAGTATAAGGCACAGGTGTTCTAAAGGTAGAACATCTCAACCTCCAAGGGTCTAACAACTGGCAAAGCATCATGGATCTACAACATCTATGGACCAACCTTTTGTGCACACCTGATATAAGTCTATAATTAATTTACTTGCTTCCACTACGATTTTTGGGAATTTTCACTGGTATCAGCAATATGAGGAACACAGCTGTCAAATCCAGGTCACTGAAGAAATATATTTATATGTATTAGCTGATGTGTATTGTAGTCGTTGCTGCCACCCAGGACTGATGGGAGTGAGCGCAGGACTTTTCTTTTTGTATTTGTATTCACGTAAGAAATATGTTGGTGAATCCCCAGGTACAAAATAGCATTGTTTCCAACACTTCAAATGGACAGAGACAGAGAGGCACTTTAATTTTAGGGGTGGAGATGTTCTAGGAAATTTTAGGAGACTTATTAATAATTTATGCCACTAAAATGTAATTTAGAACAAAAATAATGTTTACACAGACTGATTTCTAAACACATTAAATGGACACTATAGTCACCAGAACAACTACAGCTTATTGAATTTGTTCTGATGAGTAGAATCATTGCCTTCAGGCTTTTTGCTGTAAACACAGTCTTTTCAGAGAAAATGCAGTGTTTACATTACAGCCTAGTGATAACTTCACTGGCCACTCCTCAGATGGCTGTTAGAGATCCTTCCTGGGTCATGGCTGCCTAAAATGCATCCAAACATTCAGTGTCTCCACCCTCTGCATGCAGACACTGAACTTTCCTCATAGAGATGCATTGATTAAATTCAACTCTATAAGGAGATGCTGATTGGCCAGGGCTGTGTTTGAATCATGCTGGCTCTGCCCCTGATCTGCTTCCTTGTCAGTCTCAGACAATCCAATGGGGAAGCATTGTGATTGGATCAGGCCACCACTTCTGCTGATGTCAGCAGACTGCTTGTTTTTCTGAGTCTAACAGCATGCAAAGTTACAGCTTCATGGTTGAATACAGTAAGATGTTGCTATATTTATGGAGGCATGAGGGGCCCAGGGGGACTAGATGGTGGTGTTAACACTATAGGGTCAGGAATACATGTTTGTGTTCCTGACCCTATAGTGATCATTTAATGTGAGTTTAAAGACACATTACTGGGAGTATTATTGCTGTGGAACTCTATTATACACACCAACAACATGAAGCTTCTAGAAAACAAAGGCTGATGAATTTTGGCCCAAAATAGAAGTGAAACCTGAAATGGTCTTCTGCTGCTGTAGCCCATCTGCTTCAAAGGTCGACATGTTATGTGCGCTCTCATGCATAGGACTATTGTAAAGACAAACTAAGTACAGGTAGTCCTCACTTTGCGACTTACCTGCATAACAACAGCTCAGACTTACAACCAGCACTCGGTACAGGGATAGTGCGTGAGATTCCTTACGTTAGAGAGCTTGTCTATGTTGGAGAATTTTCCCCGAACATATAATCGAGGGACTCCCTGCGCTAGTGATCCAGTCTATGTTCAGGGCAATTCCCCCGATCATATACCTGCTCTCTAGCGCAGCCTCACTTACCGACCAATTAAGTTTACGAACCCTGTCGGTAAGTGAGGATTATCTGTAGTGCAAATGTTCACTCCTGTAAATGATTCTAGCCTTTCCATTCTACACACTTCTCAATAACACATTTTTACACCCAAAAATCCCTCTCACTGGATTTTTTTTGCTTATCAAACCGTTCTCTGTAGACCAGTTTGGAAAAATACTAGCAAAGTTATTCGCTATATTGGGAAAATTCAATGATGTGTTCATTTTGACTAGTTTGGTCTCACATTTAAAATTAACTTTGAACTCCCGGCAATTCTCCCTTTTGTGAATTACCCGGTGCGAGATTTGAGGTCTCAGAGATATGCCAATAATTATACCATGTACAAAGTAGCACAAACTTGCATTTTCCCCAATCAAATGTTTGTTTGTACAACTAAACCACGTGACCACGTCTGCATGATTTAAAGGGGGCCCGGCAGCCACATGGTTTGCTATTTTGTTTTAACACAGCTTATACATTTCCTATTCTTGAACATTATTTTATCCATAAGACAGGTATAAAAGACAGCACAGGTATTTGAAAATAAACAATACAACATTGTATAAGAGGACATATATAGGTAATATGTACCCATTTAATGTACAAAAGAGGGAAAATGCACTTTGTTAGAGTAAAGAATGAAAGGTAAGGAGAAAAAAAGCAATCACTATAAGGTGGGTTTAATACCTTATAATAGTTATAAATGTTAGTTCTTTTCAACTGTATACACCTGGTGCAATGCTGTTTGAGTTTGTCAGTCCCTTATTACACGATGAATGAAGCTGCTGTGTGAACAATACAGAGGCGGATTAGCCAGGGATTCTGCAATTCACGGAAAGGTTTTAGGACATTATTAACAACTACCATAGGTCTGTTTAATGAAATACAATGCATACACTCTGGGAGCTTTCCATATAGTAGTAATTGATGTACTGTACAGTCTGAAACTAGTTTCCAATGAAGAAATCACCAGGGATGGAATATAAATAGTTATTTATTAAAACAGACAGTATGACCACTTAATCTCATCAAAGTGGTTATGGTGTCCAGAGTTCCATGGCTCCATCTGTTTTTTTCAGCATTGAACCTTTTTCACTTAGTATAACACTGAATTGGGGTCCTCAGCAGTGTGTGTGAGCCAGCCTCTCTGGGCTGCGTAGGGGCAATGCTTCCATATCGGCGCCAGTGACAAGCTTAGAGCATTAGCTGAGCACTTTCAGCCAATCACAGCAGCTAACTCCTGGTATGAATTGGTATGGCTAATTTATATCTTCAGCTAGGGACATGTATTTATTGTTAAACCATGAAAACTGTGCTAGGGGACTCCAGGCACCATAACCACTTCAAAGAGATGAGGTGGATTTAGTGCCTAGAGCAGGGGTTCCCAATTAGTTTTTTTCCCCGCTAACAAATTTATTTTTTTGTATGTGCCGGTGTCTGTCTGTGTGTCAAGGTGTGTGTATGTATGTATCTGACACACAGATACACACACTGGCACATAGTGGCACACTGACACACAGATATACACACCTTGACACACAGTATGTATCTGTGTGTGTGTGTGTGTGTGTGTGTGTCAAAGTGTGTTTATCTGTGTTTGTATGTGCTGGTGTGTGTCTATGTATCAAGGTGTGTGTATCTGTGTGTCAGTGTGTATGAATCTGACACAGAAACACACACACACTGGCACACCTTGACACACACTGACACAGACACACATACACCTTGACACACAGATGCACACAGTGACACATACACACATCTTGACTCACAAATACACACACACACTCAGATACACACAGTGACATATACACACACTTGCACCCACAGATACACACATTCAGATACACACATTGACACATACACACAGTGTCATATACACACACTGACACACTCAGATACACACACACACACATAGGCACATACAGACACACTGATATACACTGGCACATACACACACACACATACTGACATACACACACATATACACACTCAGATACACATACACAAACCTTGACACAGAGATACACACATTGACACACACTCAGACACAAATACACTCTCACTGATAAACACACATACTCTTTGACAAACATATACAAACACATATACACTCTCACTGACAAGCACACATACATGCTCACTGACAAACACATACACACACTCACTGACAAGCACACATACACTCTTACTGACAAACACACATACACACACTCTCAGTGACAAACACACACACAAACGCCTTAACAGACACACACACATTTTTTTTTAAATTTCACTCCACCCAGCCTCCCTACCTTTGGGAGTGCTGGCATGGAGTCTCTATTTCCCTGGGATCCAGTGGGGCTGCTGGGCTGAGCGGCTGGCGTGCAGTCCCTGGGGTCCAGTGGGGCTGCTGGGCTGAGTGGCTGGTGTGCAGTCCCTGTAGTCCAGTGGGGCTGCTGGGCTGAGCGGCTGGTGTGTAGTCCCTGGGGTCCAGTGGGGCTGCTGGGCTGAGCAACTGGCGTGCAGTCCCTGTGGTCCAGTGGGGCTGCTGGTCTGAGTGGCTGGTGTGCAGTCCCTGGGGTCCAGTGGGGCTGCAGGGCTGAGCGGCTGGCATGTACTCCCTGGGGTCCAGTGGGGCTGCTGGGATGAGCAACTGGCATGCGGGCGTACAGTGCAGGCGGCGAGGGAGCAGTGATCTTCCTGTTTAGCTCACTCGTATGCCTCTTAGTGATGCCGGATCCGGAGTGACGTCATATTCCGGCACCAGTATCACTGCTGTGCACGCGAGGGAGCTCAGCAGGGCATAATGCTCTCTCGCTGTCCGCGGCCATTTTGTTTCCCAAAATTTTGGCAGAACCCCATTTGTGTTCTCGCGAAACCCCAAATGGGAAATGCTGGCTTAGAGTGTCCTTTTTTTTTTTTTTTTTAATTTGTATTTTATTGAGTGTTTTGCAACATAGAATACAACTTATACAGGGTATGTCTTGGAGGCATGTATTAGTCCTTTGCCTCTTCTATAAGTCAGAGTTCTGTTGCTCATTCAAACGTGTCACACAGGTTGTCTTCAGTTGGGTTTTGTCATTGTCTGGTGTGTGTTCTCGTCTACTGTGAGTTGTTGTGTTTCGGCTGTGTTGTGTAGTCTTGTGTGGCTATGTGTATCTATGGTGTCGGGCTTCAAGGCTATGTGGTTTTGCGTCTCTTAGGTGTTTTGTGAAGTGTCTGAGGGGCAGAGTGTCATGGGTTACCTTCTAGTCCGTCCTTATGTGGGGCTGTCGCTCTCTCTCTATGTGAGTCTCGTGTGGTCTATGAGTCATGTAGCCTAGTATAGGGTTAGGCATGTGGCAGGACAGTCCTTGTTTTAGGGCCGCTCTGCCCTTAGGCTCTCCGGCGTCTTTGCTGGAACCTGGATCCCTCCGGGTCAGGCCGCAGTATTTCTTGGTTCTTTACCCGGTAGGTTCATAGACTTCCAAAACGCCGTGGGATCTTCCCCAGCTGATAGGGTAAGTGTTTCGTGTGCCTTTTGGATGTTCAGCGTTCCATCGTCTCCCCAGCGGTACCGGACCTCTGCCTCTCTCAATTTCTTGGCTACTGGTGCCAATTGTCTTCTCGCTACCAGCGCTGTGAAGGGAAGGTCTCCATAAACCGTCACACTGCAGCCCTCGAGCCGGAACACCTTGATCTCTCTGGATTTGTTGAGGATAGCGGTTCTCACCCCTATGTCTCTGGTGATGACTATTATGTCTCTTGGTGCCTCCTGTGGTGCTGCTGCCGCCTTCCGTACTCTGAACGCTGAGACCACCATCCCTTTGGTGTCTTTGCTCTTTAGGCCCATCGAGTCCACCAATCTCTGGACGAAGGGCAGCAGGACTTCGTCACCCACTGTTTCTGGGATTCCCCGCATGCGGACATTTTTGCGTCTGTGGCGGGGTTCCAGTGCGGTCACCGACCGGGTAAGTTTCTGCACCTTCGTGGCCAGATCCTCGATTTGGTCGTGGGCGTCCTGCATCTGGTGTTCCCTAGTCTGCTCTTTATCTTCTATGTCAGAGACCCTCTTGCGGAGGTCTCCTATGTCTGCTTGTGCTTCCTTTAAATCTGCTTTCCAGACTTGCCTTATGTTTTGTAGGAGGCTTTTAATGTCTCCTTTAGTCACTGGGGAGGAGTCCTCGTCGGAATCCGTTTCTGGGTATTCTTCTCCCGGTTCAGGCGAGGTAGATAGGTCTCCCTCCTCCTGGGACGCTTCTGAGGCCTCCTCTTCAACCCGAGCCGCGGGCGCCATTTTGGCGGGAGCCGCGGTCGCGGCTGCAGGTCTCTCAAAGGAGAGCCTTATGTCCGGCATTCTCGGGGTCGCTGGCGGCTGGTTTCTTCTGTTTTTGCGCCCCATAGTAGTCTCTGTCGGAGGGTGAGTAGGGATGTCGCCAGTGGTGCTCCTGTATTTCTTTTTCCTGCTCTATTTTGTTTTCTGTCTCGGAGCTCCAGAGGTTTGCGTCCGCTCTGGTGCTCGTCCGGCCACGCCCCTTAGAGTGTCCTTTTAATACAGAATCACAGAATATGAACATACATTTATAACCATAAGTGCAACCATATTGCAAGTGTTATGGAGTAAGGAAGACTCTTGACCCTCTGCACAACTGTTTGCAATTGTAACAATTTGGAGAGATTGCTGCATCTCTAAGCCCTGCCCCATCACTAAGTGATGTCACAGGAGGAAGTATCGATAATGCCATGCATAAAACCCATGAATGAGTTGTTGGTATGCTGTGGCTGCTTTCAGCATGAGTGGCTATTTCATTCATTCAATTATTTATTTTTTAATGAATGGGCCATCTTTGAGTGCTGCATCACACATCCCATCAAAAAATAATGCGATAAATATGATTGGCTCGCAAGCATTAATTAGCTACTTCCTATTCTAGGCAGAATGGTGCAAATGATTCAGGTTTTGCAATAACTTCAAATATGAGTTGTTTGTTTGTTTCTAAATTATTTTAGAATTATGGTTTGCAGGTTTGTAATACACTATCCATGTCAAGGATAGGCAACCTTTGGCACTCCACATGTTGTGGACTACATGTAAACCATAATGCTGGCAGAGAATTATGGGAGATGTAGTCCACAACAAGTGGAGTGCCAAAGGTTGCCTGCCTCTCTCAACCAGCGTACCTAAAGCCACCTCCTCCGCCATCAATAAGTGTCAGCATTAAAATTGTGGTTTCTACCTGATGATTAAGTAGAACCAATATGTTTGTTTGCCTAGAAGTAAATGTGACATTTACAAACTCCTGATGAAGTGTGTTTTGGTCCAAAAAAAGGCTGGTAATGACTGATTTATGAAATTCATTAAAGATCGTTAACATTTCTAACAGTTTGTCCATGCAGTTACAAGCATCCCCCTATAAAAGCAAAACTCGTTTACTCATAAAAACTCTTATACTCATGGTACTGTGCGTTATAATGTGACCCTGAGTCAAAGAAAGTCAGTTGTTTTAATGATAAAAAAAAAAGTTACTTTAACTACATGTTACTGGCGATAATGAAGTGTTGGATGAGGAATGAGTGCAAACTGAAGATTGACAGCTGGTGGCAAAGTCTGATGTTATTATTAAGGTGTAACAAAGACAGTACTGGGCTTTTCTTGAATCTGATGAAACAAGACAATAATGGACTTTTTGAGAAGGAAAACCAAAAATGGATGAATGGAGCTCACTTTGCCAATGGCGATTCTAATGATTTAGTGATAATAATTTGGTGTCATATTTGACTCTGGCCTCACCTTTGAGCCTCACATCCAGCATGTTACCATGTCCTGTAGATTCCATCTTAAAAACATAGCCCGCATCCGCCCCTTTCTTAAGATGCTACTAAGGAGCTTGTCCATGCTCTAATAATTTCCTGCATGGGTTATTGTAACTCTCTCCTAATTGGTCTTCTCAAAAAACGTATTGTCCCGCTACAGTCTGTAATGAATGCTGCAGCTAGACTTTCCTCTCTAGTCGGTCCTCTCACACCTCACCCCTCTGTCAGTCCTTACATTGGCTTCCTCTATCCTATAGGAGTCAATTCAAAGTGCTAACCCATACCTATAAAGCATTGACCAATTCTTATATCTCTTCATAGATCCATAGGTATGTCCCTTCTCGGTCTCTCCGCTCTGCCTGTGACCTTCTCCTGTCCGCTGCTCGCACCCGTATGGCAAACTTACGCTTGCAGGACTTCTTGCTGGCGGCGTCCTTCCTATGGAATAGCCTGCCTACCGCCATCAGACTCTCCCCTAGTCTTCAATCATTAAAGAAGTGCCTTAAAACGCATCTCTTTAGGAAAGCTTATGGCCTCACAGAGTATGGCCTCTTGCTCTCTCCTATGGGACAGTGCTTTGCTCTCTCCTCCAGCTCTGCGTCACTGTCCTATTGTGTTTTACACCCCACCTCCTACAGACTGTAAGCTCATTTGAGCAGGGTCCTCTTCAACCTATCGTTCCTGTAAGTTTTCTTGTAATTGTCCTATTTATAGTTAAATCCCCTCTCATAATATTGTAAAGTGCTACGGAATCTGTTGGTGTTTATAAATGGCAATAATAATAATATGGATTTATCCATCTGTGTTCCAAGATTTGGGAAAACACCAAAAATGTGTCAACATTCCAAAATTAATGATGGATGCCAACCCACTCAAAAAAAAACCAACTCAACCAAACATAGACTATAGGAAGAGTGTATCATCTAAGATAGAACCTATTGCACTTGGATACAATTTAGATAGAACCTTCACTGGGTGACTCACTCAAGAGTTTTCATTCTGGTAACATAATCCCAATTTTAAGAGTTATGATTTTGGACTAGACGGGATGAGGACAGAGTGGGGGCATCCCTATAAGCCCAACTACTAGCACTGCCCATGCGGAGGGAGCCACAGAGATTCTCTCACAAGGTAGAAGTTCCATGACTTGGCCTACACTACAGAAAATGTCATGATGGTGGGAGTTTCAAATCATGACTGACTCGGACTCAGGACAGTAAGAAGGTATATTATAAGAATATTACAGTAATAACACCAGCAGCACTGACAGTGGCTGTGAATATGGTTTATTTAGCCACCCAACAATGTAGACCTGGTCATGTTTTGACAAACAAGGTGTCGTAAGTTGAGCTTCTAGAGCCATCACTGTCTGTAGTTGCCATTGGTGTAAATTTCTACATAACAGAATAGCCAAAACCTTCACATGACTTCACTAGGTTAATCTTGCTATCTAGGGGACACCATTTGATTTTTTTAAAAACACTTTCCACTACTTACAGTTTTAATCCCTCATCTTCTGCATATGTGGTGGGAGCAGACGTTGGAGCATATTTTTAGGTTATTTGGTTTTCTTAGCTATTAGGGGCTATTTATTTATTGTAATATAACGCTGCCCATAGTTCGTGCATTTTCATGAAAATAACAAGCTTGCAATAATGTCAGTTTTCATTTGGGTCCTGAAGACATGCTAACTGATACATTTTGTATGCATTCTATATTTTTAGTAGACAAAGACAGAGACTCTTCGCTCCTTGCCTGATTTTTGTTTTTTTGGTTACAGCTTGCCTCAAATCTTACCATTATTTAAAGTCTCCTTTGTGAAATTGAATATAAATAAATACATTTTTAAATGATGAGGGCTCCTGTAATCCACAAAGACTTGATGTTACAACTTCAATAGACCCAAACCTCATGTGCAAAGAGATGTAAGTATCATAAGGAAATAGGTGAACTTGTTATCAATCATGGCATATGTAACGGATCCCCTATACTCCGACTGAGTATATTTGTTGTAATTCTTCCAAGTCCCAAGTGAAGGAGTGATTATAGCTCTGGTATACCCAAACACATCAGCCAAGACTTGATGAAGGGTACAAGAAGACTGATTTATTATGGTCCAGTGGCCAGCTTATATACACAGACCCCAAGCATGGGGTCTCCAGCAGTAACATAGTAAACCACTCCCACAACACGCCCTGGAATCTGTGTCTGGGAGATAATTAAAGGTTCACTATAGGGCATAGGCGTGCAAAGGATATTGCATTAGGGTGTGCTACCCTAAAGCACAAACACATGCCTCGTATATATGTATATATAACCAAACTGAAGATATAGGATGCACTCACAGGACTTGATGAAAAAACTTATGTTTTATTTAATAAAGGTGCAAACCAAAAAAACAACGTTTCGACCCCTGCGGGTCTTTTTCAAGGTTACTGTGACAAGCAAAATATTAACTATATATACACATGAAATATAAGTGCACTTACCAATGATTTTCGTTGTGAATCCCTTCACCGATACCCGGAAGTGAGATAGGACCGCCTACCTGACGTCATTACGTCATTATGTCCGGCGGAATGCAAAGTGGATTCCATAGAAACATATTAAATAAAGATATAGAACCCGTTTCTATAATAGAAGGTGAATAAAGGGTTGTAATAAGGGAACAGCAAGATGGAAGAAGTTGAAAGCGCTTAAAGAATACAATTAAATAAAAAATGAAATGAAATGAAATGATGCCTACACAAGTCCATAGCACCTAAAAAGCCTCTAAAAGTGAAAATATGTGTTTAGAAAAAGTGAAAAAAACGTGAGTCAGTGAACAAAATCTAAATAAGTGACAAAAATAGGTGCATAGACATGTAATATGTAGACATCCTATATATATGTGCTAAGGTATTAAGGGAAATTAACCCCACATTAGTACAATTGTGGTGGAATCTCGGTAAAAATAAATTTAGTAGGCCGAGATTACCACGTGGCATGTGTACGTGCATATGCTGACGTATCGATCAGTTGGTTGCACGAGGCAAGATACGATCAGTAGTGTACGGAGCATGTGCAAGAATACAGGATATAGTATTCCCCCTCCTCCATTGTGCTGGACAAGCCATGCGGTCAAACAGGAAGTTAATTCTTATTTGTATTGATTGGTCAAGAGAATGTGCGGGTGGAGCTTAATATGGGAGGAGTTATATGCCTATATAAGGAGCCTGCACTATTGTCCGGGGCTCAGAACTTGCTGTATTTTGGTGACGCTAGTCCCTCTGAGTCCCGATCGGTGATCCAATAAAGAATCTCTTCCTTCCTGAAGAAACCTGTGTCCATCTCTCTGTGCTTGGCTTCCGTCAGTTTCTCCGGTATCATTTGGTGCATTGGCCGGGAAGCTCATCGTTCAACGGTAGCTGAGAGGCAGAGGCGTGAGACGGTCTATCTTTGCCCACGTTCTCTACGGCTGCACCCCTGAACTTCTGCGTGGACCTCCCTTCGTCTCGGCGCCACTGGTCTGTTGTCCAGGAGATCATCGGCCTCTACGTGAGAAGTGCTGGGGTGTCCCCGTCGATGAGTGTGAACTCAGGTTCAGGAACGAGGAGGTAAGACAACTGCTGTTTTAGACGGCAGGACCCGCTAGGGGTATACCGATTGTGCGGTAGGCCCAAAGGGGTTTTTGAATCTGTATCTGCCCCCTCTGTCGGAGGGAAGGAGCGAAGGCGCACCGCTCGATCGAACGCTCTTTAGTCAGACCGTTTGATTTGGTTAGTCAGGCAGGGCGCTCTGGTGTAAAATAGCCCTAGCCGGACACCGGTGTCTTGTCTAGACTAGCGTTCTAGGGTGTATATTTTGTTCGCTAGGTCGGAGGGACCGGGAGACTAAGCGGCGTCTGTGTAAATCCGGTTCGCTAGTTCTCATCCTATCTGGGCTAAGTGGGAAGGCGTGTAAATTTGGAACCCACTAGACTTTTGATAGTACGACTAAGAGGCGTCTGTGTAAATTCGGTCCTCTAGCTCGTTGTATAGTGCGACTAAGAGGCGTCTGTGTAAATTCGGTTCTCTAGCTCGCTATATATGTGGTGATTGGGCAGTGTGGCTAACCAAAACGTATGTAGATTGTTTTTAGGTAGTCCATTCAAGGTACTGGCCAATAGTTTAGTTGGGAATTGTAAATGTGTTAGCGATTGTTTAGTAAAGTGTATATCTTGTTAGATAGCGCGAGCTCAGCCGTCTAGCGAGAGTGTTAATAGTGTGTTGCTGTATTATAGTGCACGGTACCATAACCCTGTATATTTACTGACATTGTATAATAAGTACTAATCATTGTCGTCCATTGCATGTTTAACACCATAACCACTAATAATTGTATTGTGACCTTAACTTGTGCTTTGACCTATGCTAACCGTACTGTAACCGCTATTTGTAAAAGACGATGTTACTGGGGTGTGTTATAGACGGGTAATTCGTATATAGAGAATTATAGCGTGGGTGACTGTATAGTTACGCCAAAGGGCATAATATTGATTATATAGTGACTGGTGTAACAGCTGTGTGTGTACGGGAATTCCCTGAGTGTTTATTGTTATTGTGTACGTTTCACTTGGTAACCGTACCACGTGGTGCTGTTGCCAGAGGAAACGGGTGTGATTGTTGAATAGTACGCGTGTATAGTATTCGTTGTCGACGACGTTCCATTGTTTAATATGGGTGCGTCGCAGTCAACGATTCCGGATCCCTTAGGATGTATGGTTAAGAATTTTAAAAAGGGATTCAAAGTTTGTGATTTTGGGGTTAAGATGTCTCCTGTACGTTTGGTCACTTTGTGCACTAGGGAGTGGCCTACTTTGGTTGCGGCATGGCCGCCACGTGGCAGTTTGGATCCAACTCTGGTACAGCGCTTACACGTGGCTGTATCAGGTAGGCCTGAACTTTACGGCCAGTTTCCTTATATTGACTGTTGGAGACAGGCCGTAAATGACTCGCCAAAATGGCTCCAGACATGCCACGAGGAGCAGTGTCGCCTCATGGTAGCTAGGACTTGTTCGTCCACTAGGACTGGTGTTAGGCCCATTTTGGACACGCCCCCTGAGTCCGAGATCCCTTTGCCGCCCCCTTACTTTCCGTTAAGAAGAAGTGACGCAAACGCAGGAAGTCCTGCACCCCTCCCCTCATTACCCTCATCCACTTCCGCTTCCTCCTCCAGTACAGGATCCACCCCCCCTCGTACTAAATCTCCCCTTCCGGAACCAGAACCCACCCCCATTAAAAACGAATATCCTGATTTGGCGCCACTTCAGACTTCCGGTCAAGCTTCATCTAGCTCGGCCCGAAGTGTTCTATTTACGACCTTTTCCCAAAACCAACCTCCCACATCCCCATACCCTATCTCTCCCCGACCGGAACCCATGACTGACGCCTCTCTACGTAGCCCCATCCAAACCCGACAGTTGACTGGTGCCCAACAATTAAAGCACTATCAGATGCCTCTTCGCCTAAATCCCGGGTCAGCTTATATCGATGCCGCAGGTCAAATGGCACACGCTGACCCAGTCTTCGTATATGTCCCATTTACCACAACCGACCTTTTAAACTGGAAGACCCATAATTCCTCGTATACTGAGAAACCACAAGCCATGACTGATCTGTTCACCTCAATAGTACAGACGCATAATCCGACATGGGCTGATTGCCAGCAGTTACTAATGACTTTATTTAACAATGAGGAAAGGACAAGAATAAATCAAGCAGCCATTAAAGCATTAGAAGATAGAGCCCGTGCTTTGAACCAAGCTAATCCAGCAGCATGGGCCGCAACACATTATCCCAACACTGATCCCGATTGGAACGTAAATGGTGCTGATATGGTTCAACTCAGAGCCTATAGAGACGCTATAATTGCTGGCATGAAAGCCGGAGGAAAGAAAGCCATTAACATGTCGAAGACAGTTGAGGTGATTCAGAAAAGCGATGAAGCGCCCAGTGTCTTTTATGACCGATTATTGGAGGCGTACCGCTTGTACACCCCCTTTAATCCGGAAGACGCAGACAATTCCCGAATGGTTAACTCCGCCTTTGTCAGCCAAGCATACGGAGATATTAAGCGCAAGCTACAAAAGTTAGAAGGGTTTGCAGGTATGTCCATCACCCAACTAATGGAGGTAGCTAATAAGGTCTATATGAATAGGGATACAGAAAGCAAGAAAGAGGAAGAGCGCAAGATGCGTAAAAAGGCTGATATGCTAGCGGTAGCGATCGCAGGCGTAGATAGACGGGGCCCAGATAGAGGCGATAGTAAGTGGAATGAGGAACCTCTAAGCAGAAATCAGTGCGCTTACTGTAGGGAAGAAGGGCATTGGAGAAATGAGTGTCCGCGAAGAGAACAGTCTGAGAGAGACAGACCTAGGTCAGGTTACGGAAATTTTAGAGGCAGAGCGAGAGGTAGAGGAGGCCCCGGAGGGAGTAATGGTTATAGAGGGAGTAATGGGAACAGAGGAAGTGTTAGGGAAGACAGGTATATTCCAGCAGCGCAAAGGTCCCGCGATAGAGAAGGTAGGGACTTCGTAGGATTGGCTGACACGGTCATGGAGGACTATTGATACCGACCGGGCTCCATCCCCCTTGGTCGAGCGGAGCCTATGGTCGATGTATCAATAGGGGGGAAAAGGAGTGCGTTCATGATCGACACTGGTGCTGAACATTCAGTGGTGACTAATCTAGTTGCTCCTCCATCTGGAAGGACTATTACTGTGATAGGAGCAACTGGAAGAAGTGCTGAAAAACCGGTTCTTAAAAGTCGACTCTGTACATTGGGAGGCCACGTAGTAAAACACCAATTCCTTTATATGCCTGAATGTCCAGTCCAATTGCTGGGACGTGATATGCTATCAAAATTACAAGCGCAGATTACGTTCCTACCAAATGGAACAACATCTTTAAAGTTTAATGGACCTTCAGGTATTATGACTTTATCCGTACCAAAGGAAGAAGAGTGGCGACTTTATACAGTGTTGACTAGCCAAAACCCTAGGAGTGATGAGACATTGTTTAACATACCAGGAGTTTGGGCAGAGAACAACCCACCAGGACTGGCCCGCAATATTCCACCAATAAAAATTGAACTGAAACATGGGGTTTATCCAGTGAGCCTAAGACAATACCACATCCCACAGAAGGCTAAGAAGAACATCCAATCCTATCTGGATAAGTTCATACGGTATGGTATCCTAAAATTCTGTACTTCCCCCTGGAACACCCCATTGCTGCCTGTTCAAAAGCCCGGTACAGATGAGTATCGACCTGTGCAGGACTTAAGAGCAGTCAATGATGCGGTTGTTAGCATACATCCAGTTGTACCCAATCCATATAACCTGCTTGCTTTAATTCCGGGCGGGGCTACTTACTTCACAGTCTTAGATCTCAAAGATGCCTTCTTTTGCCTCCGAATTGCCGCAGAAAGTCAATGTATTTTCGCTTTCCAATGGGAGAACGCTGTAACGGGCTCAAAACGCCAAATGACTTGGACAAGACTGCCCCAAGGGTTTAAAAATTCACCTACCCTATTTGGTTCAGCCCTAAGTCAAGATTTACTGGATTTCGAGTCCATCCCAGGAGAGTGTGTATTGTTACAGTATGTAGATGACTTGTTGATAGCAGCAGTTACAAAAGAAATCTGTCAGCAAGCAACGCACGATCTACTACACATTCTCTGGAAGGCAGGATACAAGGTGTCTAGAAAGAAGGCTCAGTTGTGTTTGCCAACTGTCAAGTATCTAGGATTCCATATCTCTGAAGGTCAAAGGATTATGGGGCCAGAGAGAAAAGAAGCTGTCTGCCAAATACCAATACCCAAGAATAGAAGACAAGTGCGAGAATTCTTGGGGGCAGCAGGCTTCTGTAGGATATGGATTCCCAGCTATGCGATACTGGCAAAACCTCTGTACGCAGCCATCAAAGGTACAGAGCACGACCCCTTCTTATGGACCCAAGAACAGCAAACGGCATTTGAAGATGTGAAGAAGGCTTTGATGAGTGCCCCAGCATTAGGTCTACCTGATCACACACGACCATTCTACCTGTACGTACATGAGCAAAGAAGAATGGCTGTGGGAGTATTGACACAGTACTTGGGATCATGGCAAAGACCTGTTGCCTACATGTCTAAGCAACTGGATGCAGTGGCCAGCGGACTTCCACCTTGTCTAAGAGCCGTAGCTGCAGCCGCCCTGCTAGTAGCTGAAGCTGATAAACTCACTCTGGGTCAAGAACTTTATGTACGAGTCCCACATGCAGTACAGACGTTGTTGGATTACAAAGGAAATCATTGGTTTAGTAATAGCCGTATGACCAAGTATCAAGCAATGTTGTGTGAAAACCCAAGAGTGCATTTAGAGACTGTAAACACCTTAAATCCAGCTACCCTTTTGCCACAACCTACTGAAAGTCAACATGATTGTTTGGAAGTAATGGATGAAGTATTTTCAAGTAGACCAGATCTTCGTGATTTTCCCATCCAGAACCCCGATGTTCAATATTATACCGACGGCAGTAGTTATGTGAAAGAAGGGATCCGCTATGCAGGATATGCAGTAACAACAATAGACAAGGTGATAGAAGCTCGGCCACTGGCAAAAGGAACATCAGCACAAAAGGCAGAATTAATAGCACTAACACGAGCGTTACAATTGGCTGAAGGTTTAAGAGTGAATATCTATACGGACTCTAAGTATGCGTTTTTAACCACTCATGCCCACGGAGCTTTGTATAAAGAAAGAGGACTACTGAATTCAGAAGGCAAAGAAATCAAATACGCAGCCGAAATCCTACAACTATTGGAAGCAGTGTGGGAGCCGAAAGAAGTCGGTATCATACATTGTCGAGCGCATCTGAGAGGAGATGGTGATGTAACCAAGGGAAATCGGATGGCAGATAGTGCAGCTAAGCGTGCTGCTGAATCAGGAAGACAGGAGTATGTGGGGCATATAGCTGCTCTAATACCAACTCCACTGTCCCAATGGACTCCAGTTTATACAGCTCAAGAAGAGGAGTGGTTAAAGACTGAACCGGGAAAGTATCTGGAGAACAAGTGGTATCAGCTAGAAGATGGAAGAATAGTCATACCAGCATCACTAGCGGTAGAAATTGTCCAAAATTATCACAACGGGACACATTCTGGGAGAGACAGTACTGAAGAATCTCTCAGGAAACATTTCTACATACCAAGATTGTCCAACTTGACTCAGGCCATTGTACGTAGATGTGTAACGTGTGCTAAGAATAATGCAAGACAAGGACCAGTAAAGCCACCAGGAGTCCAGTTTATGGGGGGACTCCCCATGTCCGATCTACAAATAGACTTTACAGTGATGCCTAAATCGGGTGGACATCGTTACCTGCTGGTAATTGTGTGCACCTATTCAGGCTGGGTAGAAGCATGTCCTACTCGTACAGAGAAAGCAGGAGAAGTTGTAAGATTCCTGCTACGAGAAATAATACCCCGATATGGACTACCCTGTTCTATAGGATCGGACAATGGTCCAGCTTTTGTTCACCAGTGCCTACAACAACTGACTCATATGCTTGGTATAAAGTGGAGGCTTCATACTGCATATAGACCCCAGAGTTCTGGTAAGGTAGAGAGAATGAATAGAACTATAAAGAACCAGTTGGCTAAAATGTGTCAGGAAACCCAACTTAAGTGGAACGTTCTCTTACCTATAGCTCTATTGCGAATCCGCAGTACCCCTACCAGAAGGATGGGCCTCTCTCCTTTTGAAATTATGTATGGGCGACCACCTCCCGTACTTGGTAACTTAAGGGGGGATTTGAGTCAGTTGGGAGAAGGAATTACCCGGCAGCAGGTTGTAGAGTTGGGTAAGACTATGGAGGAGGTACAGAAATGGGTACAAGATAGATTACCTGTGAATATATATCCCCCTGTTCATAGTTATCATCCAGGAGACCAAGTGTGGATTAAAGAGTGGAATAATGTACCGTTAGGGCCCAAGTGGAGAGGTCCTTATGTTGTTCTTTTGTCTACCCCTACAGCGATAAAAGTAGCAGAAGTGACTCCGTGGATACATCACTCCAGGGTTAAACCAGCAGCAGTCGATTCTTGGCAAGTTACAGCAGATCCAGAGAATCCCTGCAAGATCCGGTTGAAACGCACTACTTAGTCGGAGTAACGAGGAATTATTGTGGATTACAAATTTTATTGTTACAGGTGTGAGTGAGAAGGCCATAATAAAGCCTGTCCGCTTACCATCACATAGTGTATAAGCCAGGAAAGTCTCGAAGGGACACCTGTGAAGACGAGCAGAACTCCATTCCCTGCAGCCCTCACATCCTGGAAGCTGAGGTTCCATCGCACGGACGAAGACTGAGGATGACGGCGAAAGATGTGCTTTTGATTGTGTTTATTCACATGTGTTTTTATATTCAGGAAGGTAGAGGTACCGACACTCCTAGCTGTGAGGTATGCATTAAGACTACGAGAACAGGTAACCATATTTCCCAAACCCTAATTTGGCATTCACAATACGAGTGTAAAGGAGATGTATCGAGATGTAGATACTTAAATATAGACTATAGTGTGTGCCATTTAGGAGTAGGAGAACCTAAGTGCTTCAGTCCGGAGTATCAGCCTCGTACAATTTGGTTGACTCTCAGGAATGGAGATCCTCAGGGGACCCTAATTAATAAGACGGTGTTAGAATCCGTACATTCTTCGGGTGTTCTGCTATTTGATGCGTGTAAAGCGATATCGAGTGGTAGAAAGCCGTGGAATGTATGTGGGGATCTTAGATGGGAGAGGACGTATGGGTCTAACGATAAATACATTTGTCCCAGTAGCAAAAATAAATATGTGAGTCCTAGATGCCCAAATAAAGACTATAACTTTTGTCCATATTGGTCTTGTGTGGGGTGGGCGACTTGGGGACAGACAGTAGACAAAGACATGATAGTAGCTAAGTTGCCGACTAGCCCTTATTGTAAGTCTATGGAATGCAACCCAGTCCATATACTCATTAATAACCCCGACAAGTTCTTAGATAAGTATGGAAATTTATTTGGGTTTCAAATATACGGGACGGGTTTAGATCCTGGGACATTATTGTTTATAGGGATAGAGACTGATACGGTATCCTCCCAGACTCATCAAGTATACCATTCCTTTTACGAAGAGATGAGTATAGATAATAAGATCCCCCATAATGCTAAAAACCTGTTCATCGATTTAGCTGAAAGTATTGCCGGTAGTCTTAATGTTACCAACTGCTATGTGTGTGGAGGTACTAACATGGGAGACCAATGGCCTTGGGAAGCAAAGGAGGTAATGTCCGGTTCTGAGGCAGTTGACCAACTAATATCTACACAAGCCGATTATCATATGAGTGTTAGAGGTAAATCTGAGTGGAGATTAAAGACCTCCATCATAGGTTATGTTTGCATAGCAAGGAAAGGAATAATGTATAATACTTCTGTAGGAGAATTAACTTGTCTAGGGCAAAAAGCTTATGATGATGATACAAAGAATACAACTTGGTGGTCGGCTTCAAATGTCTCAGAACCATCTAACCCGTTTGCTAGATACGCCAATTTAAAGGACGTGTGGTTTGATCTATCCATCACATCTACCTGGAGAGCCCCAGCAAATTTGTACTGGATCTGTGGTAAGAAAGCCTATTCGGAGTTACCACAGGACTGGGAAGGGGCATGTGTGTTGGGTATGCTCAAACCATCCTTCTTCTTGTTACCGATTGAAACAGGTGAGACTTTAGGTGTTAAAGTGTATGATGTGAATCATAGGAAGAAAAGGGGACCCATAGAGATAGGCACCTGGGAAGATAATGAATGGCCTCCCCAGCGTATCATAGATTATTATGGGCCAGCCACGTGGGCTGAGGATGGTACTTTTGGTTATAGAACCCCTATTTATATGCTCAACCGTATTATAAGATTACAGGCGGTGGTTGAGATTATCACAAATGAGACATCACAAGCGCTCAATCTTCTAGCGAAGCATAACACCAGGATGAGGACAGCAGTCTACCAAAATAGATTAGCCTTGGATTACCTTTTGGCAGTAGAGGGAGGTGTATGTGGGAAGTTTAACCTAAGCAATTGCTGTCTTCAAATAGACGACGAAGGGCAAGCAATAGCTGAGCTTACTAGCCATATGGTTAAACTAGCGCATGTGCCTACTCAGGTATGGAAAGGGTATAATCCAAGTAGTTGGTTTGGTAGCTGGTATGAGTGGTTTGGAGGGCTTAAGGCAGTGGTAGGAGGAGTCCTACTAATTTTAATGTTGTGTCTACTCCTGCCGTGTCTTATACCCTTAGTAGTTAGGTCTGTGCAAAGCCTGATAGAAAATATAGCAGAGAGGAAGGCTGCTGCACAGATAATGGCGATATATAAGTATAAGGCTCTAGATCAAGGAGAACCAATGCAGGAAGATGAGTGTTAAAAAAAAGATTCACATCATAAGATAAGTCTGGTCTGGTTCAAGGTAACTTGCGGTGTAAGCAAAACTAAGGTTAAGTGATGCCTCAAGTAATTGTAAAATATCAAGAGGCATCAAAGGGGGGAATGTGGTGGAATCTCGGTAAAAATAAATTTAGTAGGCCGAGATTACCACGTGGCATGTGTACGTGCATATGCTGACGTATCGATCAGTTGGTTGCACGAGGCAAGATACGATCAGTAGTGTACGGAGCATGTGCAAGAATACAGGATATAGTATTCCCCCTCCTCCATTGTGCTGGACAAGCCATGCGGTCAAACAGGAAGTTAATTCTTATTTGTATTGATTGGTCAAGAGAATGTGCGGGTGGAGCTTAATATGGGAGGAGTTATATGCCTATATAAGGAGCCTGCACTATTGTCCGGGGCTCAGAACTTGCTGTATTTTGGTGACGCTAGTCCCTCTGAGTCCCGATCGGTGATCCAATAAAGAATCTCTTCCTTCCTGAAGAAACCTGTGTCCATCTCTCTGTGCTTGGCTTCCGTCAGTTTCTCCGGTATCACAATCAAATAATAAATATTTACAGCAGACGAATCTATACATTAGGAGCTATCCTACTTAACAGCAGGTCAATGTACTATACAAAATGCATCTTGGATATTGTGAGACATTCTACTCTAAACCGAAAAGGGGGACTGTTGACTAAGTAAAGATTTTACAAAAAATCAAACAATCACAGAAAATTATAAATAAACAACTAAACATTAGGAACCATCCTATTTAGCAGCAGATCAGTGTACTATACAAAATGCATCTTGGATATTCTGAGACATTTTACTCTAAACAAAAAGGGGGACTATTGACTAAGTAAAGATTTTGCAAAAAATCAAACAATCTCAAAAATAATAAATAAACTAAATCAAATGCATAATGTAAGTGTAAAAAAATGAATAAATGAAAAATATGTTAATACTAAATATGTGGCTATATAAATAAATTATGTACTTGTGTACTGCTGGAAAGCCAAAATTTAGGCTGCCAAAATGTAAAGAAACATAGAATACGTGACGTGTTCATTAAGACCTTTGGGAGATGCTGTATCCAAAGAATGAATGTGAGGGTGCTGTTAGTATGTGTGTGTGTGTCTGTGCAGCCATGGCTGATCCCTGGTGGTCCTAGTGTGAGTGAACTCTAGCCTGCAGGGCTAGAGTTCACTCTCGCGAGATCTGAGCGTTGCCGTAGCTACAGGGCTCGAGTCCTGCAGGAACGCATGGGAACGGCGTTCCTGCACTTTTTCCAAAGCAGGAACGCCGTTCCCGTTCCCAGTCCTGCAGGACCTGCCCTGCTACCTGCACACAGGTCCCATCACACGCTGTGTTTCCTCTCCAGCTCTAACTCTCGCCACAGCAACGCTCCGCACAGGCGAGTCTCGCGAGAGTTAGAGCTGGAGAGGAACCACAGCGTGTGATGGGACCTGTGTGCAGCGGCTGGCTGCCCCCACCGGACCACCAGGCGATCTCCCCCCTCCCTGACAAGGTAAGAAGCAGGGAGGGGGGAATAAACTAAAAAAACACATAAAGTTTAAAAAAAAAAATGCTCCCCTCCCTATCATCCTGCACACACACACACACACATCATCCAGCACACACACACATCATCCAGCACACACACACACACATCATCCAGCACACACACACACACACACACACACATCATCCAGCACACACACACACACACACACACACATCATCCAGCACACACACACACACACACACATCATCCAGCACACACACACACACACACACATACACACATCATCCAGCACACACACACACACACATACACACACACACACACATCATCCAGCACACACACACATCATCAAGCACACACACACACACACACACATCATCCAGCACACACACACATCATCCAGCACACACACACACACACACACACATCATCCAGCACACACACACACACACACACACACATCATCCAGCACACACACACACACACACACATCATCCAGCACACACACACACACATCATCCAGCACACACACACACACACACACACATCATCCAGCACACACACACCCACACATCATCCAGCACACACACACACACATCATCAAGAGCACACACACACACACATCATCCAGCACACACACACACACACACACACACACACATCACCCAGCACACACACACACACACACACACATCATCCAGCACACACACACACACACACACACACACACACACACACACACATCATCCAGCACACACACACACACACACACATCATCCAGCACACACACATACACCCACACATCATCCAGCGCGCACACACACACACATCATCCAGCGCGCACGCACACACACATCATCCAGCGCACACACACACACATCATCATCCAGCACACACACACACACACACACACACATCATCCAGCACACACACACACACACATCATCCAGCACACACACACACACCCACACATCATCCAGCACACACCCACACATCATCCAGCACACACCCACACATCATCCAGCACACACACACACACACACACATCATCCAGCACACACACATCATCCAGCGCGCACACACACACACACATCATCCAGCGCACACACACACACACACCATCCAGCACACACACACACACACATCATCCAACACACTCACACATAATCCAACAAACACACACAAATAATCCAACACACACACACAAATAATCCAACACACACACATCGTCCAACACACACACACACACACACACCATCCAGCGCGCACACACACACCATCCAGCACACACGCACACACACCATCCAGCACACGCACACACACATCATCCAGCACACGCACGCACACATCATCCAGCACACGCACACACACATCATCCAGCACACACACACCATCCAGCACACACACACACACTGCATTCATTATACACAATCTGCACTAATCACAAACACACTACATTCATTATACACACTCTGCACTCATTACAAACACACTAGATTCACTATACACACTCTGCATTCCTTATACACACTCTGCACTCACTACAAACACACTACATTCACTATACACACTGCACTCACTACACACACACACACTACATTCACTATACACACTTTGCACTCACTGCAAACACACTACATTCATTATACACACTGCACTTACTACACACACTACATTCATTATACACATTATGCACTCACTACAAACACACTACATTAATTATACACACTATGCACTCACTACAAACACACTGCATTCATTATACACACTCTGCACTCACTACAAACGCACTACATTCATTATACACACTCTGCACTCACTACAAACACACTACATTCACTATACACACTTTGCACTCACTGCCAACACACTACATTCATTATACACACTGCACTTACTACACACACTACATTCATTATACACATTATGCACTCACTACAAACACACTGCACTCACTACAAATACACTACATTCATTATACACACTCTGCACTCACTACAAACACACTACATTTATTATACACAATCTGCACGCACTACAAACACACTGCATTCATTATACACAATCTGCACTCACTACAAACACACTGCATTCATTATACACACTGCACTCACTACAAACACACTGCATTCATTATACACACACTGCACTCACAACACAAACACTACATTCATTATACACACTCTGCACTCACTACAAACACACTACATTTATTACACACAGCACTCACTACAAACACACTGCATTTATTATTCATACTCTGCATTCACTACAAACACACTACATTAATTATACACACACTGCACTATTTGCATAGGAGTGTAAAAAAAAAAATTTTTAAGGGGGAGGGGCGGGAATCTTGGGTGAGTTCGCACACTTTTTTCCCCAGGACTTGACCCCTGCGTAGCTATGTTCCGACCTCGCGAGAGGAACCCGGCAGAACTGCTGGCTAGAGCTCCCCGGGTCCTCTCCTGCCTGTGGGCCGGTGAGCAGGGCTGGACTGGGACAAAAAGTTATTCCAGGCAGAGCAGCCCACTAGGAAGGTTGGGCCAGAAATGTGGAGCGTTATATCGCCACCAATGACAAGCACCACCCGCCCTCCCAATTGTTATGATAGTGTGATGCCCCACCAGAGCATTCAGTGCTCTCTGATGGAGAAAAAGTCCTAATGATTTGTCTCTGGTGTCCCCAGTGGTGGGTACTGGAGAACACAAGTGTAAAAGGATTGTTAAAGTGTGTTTTGCACGTGTGGGGATGTTCCCTGCGTTGTTATATGTGTTTGGATGGTTTTTTTTCTCAATTCTTTATTTTCTGTTGTGCATGTTATAACAATAGGCTTGCTCAGCCACAATAGCAGTCGCAAGCAGTAAAATAACAGACATATTAAACATAACGTGGCATATGAATAGGCAACACATTTTTAGTTTTTGTTAAGAGGAGATATAGACAGTGGGGAGACATTTAGAAATTGTGAGCTTTTCTTACTGTCTGTGATAGGATAGGTTTGTCATCAGTAATTTAGAGTACATCATGCTAGGCTATGTCTACATAAACCATTGCTAGTCGGGCTTAGGTTTAGATAGGGCTAATTGTTAACATGATACAGTTTAGGCAAACACATGTAGGTAATAATGTTAAAAGCTCAAAGCAGGATGGCATATAGCGTGGTAGTAGTGCTCAGTAGAATTAGGATGTAAATAGGATCTGGGCACATGCAGGAAGGAAACTTCCTAAGCAAGGAGTGGGTGAGTGCCTATAGTGACCATGACTCCCAGGGGTGCCTGCTCATTGTCCCATTAACCTATGCCCTTCGGGTATACATCACAGTCCAGCAAGTTAGCGGCTCGCCTGTGGTCCACGTGCCCAGACAGTGAGAAGGTGCCCGAGCCTGGTGAGTGTGAGAGGCGGCTCACAGGTGTCTGTGATGGTCTTCTCAGCAAGTGTGGTGTTGGTATCCAGCGCTGGTAGGTCCCTGGCATTCCGTGGCGAATACGGGCATAGCGTCGGTCCCCGAAGTGATTCTGCAGGCGGTGTCGAAGTTGCCTCGGTTTGCGTCTTTTGGCTGCTTTCCGTTTATAGGTTGCCTTATGGGTGCCGCTGCGTGGCGTTGGAGGTATGCTTCGACGAGTGGGCTGAGGCCAGATGGTAGCCTTCGGGACCGCTGCTGGTGTTTCCAAGCGGTGGGTGATTTTAGACCAAAAGTCTGCAAACAACTTGTCCAGCCTGTCCAGGATACAAGGCTGCTGGACTCGGGGTGTAGTTTCACACGTGGCGGTCGCCATCTTGTGGATGGCAGAGTAGCTGTGGCCTGTGGAGTGCTGCTTGAGGGCTGTCACCCAGGCACTTTTGATGATTACCGGGATATCCCTCACCGGTAGGGGGGGGAGAAGAGCGAGTGGAGTAAGCTCTTTGTGAGGCGTGAGACGGTAGGCAGAGGGATCGGCCGCTTCCCTCCAGCTGAGTGAGTAAACCTGTAGTAGGCCGCAAGCTTGTTCCCCACGAGCCCCTCCAAATTCCGCCCAAGTCACAATCGGAACTTCGAACAGGGGATCCACCCGGTTACAGAGTAGCTTTGCTGCTATAGTAGTAATTGTGGACTGTTTTTCCATCGATTAAGGGTATTTCGTTGATTTTTCCCTCGGAGCTCTCAGGATGTGCGACTGAGCTGCCCGGTAGTCAGGCTCCGCCCCCTGGATGTTTTTTTATGTGATTGCATGTGTATAGAGGAGACCGGTTAGGCTGTGGAATGTAAAGGGGTCTGTTTGTGGTGTATAATATGTAGATGGGCCTGTAGTTTATAGGTGTGTTTTTGGGCTGTATATTATATGTGTGTGTGTGTTTATAGGGCCTTTAGAGTGTGTATGCCTAGTGGTGTGTTGCGTTTGCATGTAAGGACTGTATTTCGTGTATCTAGGAGTTGCAGAGGGTGGCATTGTGTGTATGCATATAGGTGTTGTGCACATGTGTGTATTGGTATGGTAATTATAGGGGGTGTAGTGTGTGTTTAGGGGAGTTGTGTGTGCATAGGGGTACAGTGGGTGCACAGGAGTAGTGATGTCGCGAACACGAAATTGACTTCAATGGGCAGGCGAATTTTAACACCCACAGGGACTCTTTCTGGCCACAAAAGTGATGGAAAAGTTGTTTCAAGGGGACTAACACCTGGACTGTGGCATGCCGGAGGGGGATCCATGGCAAAACTCCCATGGAAAATTACACAGTTGATGCAGAGTCTGGTTTTAATACATAAAGGGCATAAATCACCTAACATTCCTAAATCACAATGGATATGGATTGACACCTGACATATGACATATTGACACCTTGACATATGGATTGACACCTGTCCTCAGAGACCCTGATACACACTGACACAGAGCAGAATAGGGACTATTCCCCCTACATAGGGTCACTTGGCAGATATGGCTTGACACCTATCCTAAGGATCCCTGATACACACTGACACAGAGCAGAATAGGGACTGTTCCCCCTACATAGGGTCACTTGGCAGATATGGATTGACACCTATCCTAAGGATCCCTGATACACACTGACACAGAGCAGAATAGGGACTGTTCCCTCTACTTAGGGTCACTTGGGAGATATGGATTGACACCTATCCTAAGGATCCCTGATACACACTGACACAGAGCAGAATAGGGACTGTTCCCCCTACATAGGGTCACTTGGCAGATATGGATTGACACCTATCCTAAGGATCCCTGATACACACTGACACACAGCAGAATAGGGACTGTTCCCCCTACATAGGGTCACTTGGCAGATATGGATTGACACCTATCCTAAGGATCCCTGATACACACTGACACAAAGCAGAATAGGGACTGTTCCCTCTACATAGGGTCACTTGGCAGATATGGATTGACACCTGTCCTCAGGGACCCTGATACACACGGGGGGGGGGGGACCTACTGTCCTCCCCCAGCCCCCACCCCTGCGTGGTGGGTGGGGGGCATAAAATAATGAGGAGGGGGACCTACTGTCCTCCCCCCGGCCCCCACCCCTGCACGGTGGGTGGGGGCCATAAATCACAATGGGGGAGGACCTACTGCCCCCCCCTTGCCCCCACCCCTGCGCGGTGGGTGGGGGCCGTAAAAATAATGAGGGTGGGGACCTACTGTACTCCCCCCCGGCCACCACCCCTGCGCGGTGGGTGGGTGCCATAAATCACAATGGGGGGAGGACCTACTGTCCTCCCCCCGCCCCCACCCCTGCACGGTGGGTGGGGGCAATAAAAATAATGAGGGGGGGACCTACTGTCCTCCCCCCGGCCCCGGCCCGACCCCTGCGCGGTGGGTGGGGGCCATAAATCACAATGGGGGAGGACTTACTGTCCTCCCCCCGCCCCCACCCCTGCGCGGTGGGTGGGGGCAATACAAATAATGAGGGGGGGACCTACTGTCCTCCCCCCCGGCCCCCACCCCTGCGCGGTGGGTGGGGGCCTTAAATCACAATGGGGGGAGGACCTACTGTCCTCCCCCCGCCCCAACCCCTGCGCAGTGGGTGGGGGCAATAAAAATAATGAGGGGGGGACCTACTGTCCTTCCCCCCGGCCCCCACCCCTGCGCGGTGGGTGGGGGCCATCAATCACAATGGGGGAGGACCTCCTGTCCTCCCCCCACCCCCACCCCTGCGCGGTGGGTGGGGTCCATAAAAATAATGAGGGGGGGACCTACTGTCCTCCCCCCCGGCCCCCACCCCTGCGCGTTGGTTAGGGGCCATAAAAATAATGAGAGGGGACCTACTGTCCTCCCCCACTGGCCCCCACCCCTGAGCGGTGGGTGGGGGCCGTAAAAAAAATAATAAGGGGGGGACCTACTGTCCCCCCCCAGCCCCCACCCCTGAGTGGTGGGTGGGGGCCCTAAATAAAAATCCCCCCCCCCCAATCAAAGGTGACTAGGGGTCCCAAAGCCCCTAGTCACCCACCCTCCCCACTCCAAAAAATGTTACCCCCTACCTACCCCCCTCACCCTAAAAAATAGTGAAGGGGGAATAAAATAATTAACCTGTAAAGAAAAATTCAGCATACCATTTGACGTCTTCTTTTTTCTAAAATCTTCTTTTTTCAGCCCCAAAAAAGGCCAAATAAAAAGCCATAAGTACCGACGCAATAAAAAAAAAAAAAAAAACGAGCGCAAAAATATAATCCATCTTCACCCATGGAGGGCTCCGCGCAGACTGAGCTCTGCAGGGCGGGGGAAGGCTTATAAAGCCCTGCCACGCCCTGCAATTAGGCTAAGAACACTCTGGTTTAAGCCAATCAGAGTACTCTTTGTCATTTTACACAGCGTGGGAAAATTCCAAAGAACTTTCCCACGCTGTGTAAAATGACACAGAACACTCTGATTGGTTAGATTCAAAGCCCACCAATCAGAGTTCTCTTTGTCATTTTACACAGCGTGGGAAAGTTCTTTGGAATTTATTATTAAATATAGGGTTATCCTAACCATTATTAAATATAGGGTTATCCTAAATAGCACACTAGGTCCACGTCTACATTTAAACCTCTTGGGGATAATGTTCCCAATTCGTGGATCCAGTATGTTTCCCTCTGTGCTAGTCTTTTTTCCTTATTTCCCCCTCTCCAATGAGGTAAAACACATTCTATACCTATACATCGTAATTGTTTAAAAGAAAAAAGAGGGCAACTATTACAATGAAGAGGAACCGAATGGGTTTCTAATTTATTTTTAATATTATTGATGTGTTCCAATAATCTCACTTTTAAACATCTCTTTGTGCGGCCCACATACTGGCTGCCACACGGACATCGGAGTAAATACACCACGAAATCCGAGAGGCAGCCAATACCCGTCCGCACAGAGTATGAACGATCATGACAAGAGCCAAAAAAAGTACCGTAGTAGCCCGGCTAATGTCAACTTGAAAGCATGCCTTGCACGATTGACACCCCTTAAAACCCTTTGTCTGCATTTCTGTATTTGTATTAATACTTTTTTTTAGGGCATAACTGGGGGCTAAAAAGTTTTTAAGATTTTTCCTCCTTTTATATACAATTTTTGGTTTAGCAGGTAAAAGGCTACCTAATATGGGGTCCTCCAAAAGTATAGGCCAGTATTTTTGTAAACTTCTTCTAATCTTTGGATGATCGTTATTGAATTGGGTAAAAAAAGCTTGTTGAAAAAAACCTCTTTCATTCCCCCTTTTTTTAGGGTTCTCTATTAAAGGTTTATTTCTGTCTGTTTAAGATACATTATATATCTCTTTTTAAATTCTTTTATGACTATAACCCCTTTGTACAAGTTTCCCAGCTATATGTTCCGCCTGTAAACGAAAATCATCTTTGTGGGAATAGTTACGTCGAACTCTCATCAGCTGCCCTCTGGCTATACCCTTCAGCCAGGGTTGATAATGGCAACTTTGTTGGTGGACGTAGCTGTTCCCATCGGTAGGCTTAAAAAGGCATTTAGTCTTTATTGCACTTCCTTCCCCCAAAAGGGATAGATACAAAAAATTGATCTCTTTACAATCCCATATTGGGGAGAACTTTAAATTCTAATCATTTCGATTAAGATAATGAACAAAAGACCCAAATTCAGTCTCCGACCCCCTCCAAATAACTATCACATCATCGATGTAACGCCGCCATAGGACCAGGCTCTCCACCCAGTCATGCCCCGACCACACGCACAGATCTTCTAGCAACCGGGGCCCCCTGCGGTCATTACTGAAGGAGGATTCTTTATTACCCCCCATCTACATCGTGGGGAGGCACATCTAACACGCTTTTATTTCTTGGAATTTGTGAGTGTAATGGAATATTCTGTTTTATTCACTGGTTCCAGACAATATTGCACTATGTTCTTTTGTCCTTTATTTTAGGCACATTAGCAAGATCCCCAAATATCCTATCTTGTATATATAGTTATATTATATTGTATTGTTTATTATGTTATGGACTTGCTCCATGTTATAAGATATATAGTTACGTATGTTATATATGTTATATTATATTATGTTACATTATATTTTATTGTTTATTATGTTATGGACTTGCTCCATGTTATATTATATATATAGTTCTGTTATATTATATTTTACTGTTTATTATGTTATGGACTTGCTCCATGTTATATGTTATATTATATATAGTTATATTATATTGTTTATTATGTTATGGACTTGCTCCTGTTATATTATATTATGTTATATTATATTATATATAGTTATATTATATTGTTTATTATGTTATGGACTTGCTCCATGTTATATGTTATATTATATTATTATGTTATATTATATTATGTTATATGACATTGTTTATTATGTTATGGACTTGCTCCATGTTATATTATATTATTATTATGTTATATTATATATAGTTATATTATATATTATTATGTTATATTACATTATATTATATATAGTTATATTATATTGTTTATTATGTTATGGACTTGCTCCATGCTATATGTTATATTGTATATTATTTTGTTATATTATATATAGTTATATTATATTGTTTATTATGTTATGGACTTGCTCCATGCTATATGTTATATTGTATATTATTATGTTATATTATATATAGTTATATTATATTGTTTATTATGTTATGGACTTGCTCCATGTTATATGTTATATTATATATAGTTATATTATATTGTTTATTATGTTATGGACTTGCTCCTGTTATATTATATTATGTTATATTATATTATATATAGTTATATTATATTGTTTATTATGTTATGGACTTGCTCCATGTTATATGTTATATTATATTATTATGTTATATTATATTATGTTATATGACATTGTTTATTATGTTATGGACTTGCTCCATGTTATATTATATTATTATTATGTTATATTATATATAGTTATATTATATATTATTATGTTATATTACATTATATTATATATAGTTATATTATATTGTTTATTATGTTATGGACTTGCTCCATGCTATATGTTATATTGTATATTATTTTGTTATATTATATATAGTTATATTATATTGTTTATTATGTTATGGACTTGCTCCATGCTATATGTTATATTGTATATTATTATGTTATATTATATATAGTTATATTATATTGTTTATTATGTTATGGACTTGCTCCATGTTATATGTTATATTGTATATAGTTATATTATATTATGTTATATTATATTGTTTATTATGTTATGGACTTGCTCCATGTTATATGTTATATTATAATGTTATATTATATATAGTTATGTTATATATAGTTATATTATGTTATATTATATATAGTTATATTATATTATGTTATATTATATATTATTATGTTGTATTATATATTATTATGTTTATGTTATATTATATATAGTTATATTATATTATTATGTTATAATATATTATATATAGTTATATTATATTGTTTATTATATTATGGACTTGCTCCATGCTATATGTTATATTATATATTATTATGTTATATTATATATAGTTATAGTTATATTATATTGTTTATTATGTTATGGACTTGCTCCATGCTATATGTTATATTATATACTATTATGTTATATTACATTATATTATATATAGTTATGTTATATTATATTATATTACATTGTTTGTTATGTTATGGACTTGCTCCATGCTATATGTTATATTATATATAGTTATGTTATATTATATATAGTTATATTATATTATATATAGTTATGTTATATTATATATAGTTATATTAAATTGTTTATTATGTTATATTATATTATATATTATTATAATAAGTTATATTATATTGTTTATTATGTTATGGACTTGCTCCATGCTATATGTTATATTATATATAGTTATGTTATATTATATATAGTTATATTATATTATATATAGTTATGTTATATTATATTATGTTATATTACATTGTTTATTATGTTATATTATATTATATATTATTATATATAGTTATATTATATTGTTTATTATGTTATGGACTTGCTCCATGCTATATGTTATATTAAATATTATTATATTAAATTATTATGTTATATTATATTATATATAGTTAAATTATATATAGTTATATTATATTGTTTATTATGTTATATTATATTATTATGTTATATTATATATAGTTATAGTATATTGTTTATTATGTTATATTATATATAGTTATATTATATTGTTTATTATGTTATATTATTATGTTATATTATATATAGTTATATTATATTGTTTATTACGTTATATTATATATTATTATATTAAATTATTATGTTATATTATATTATATATAGTCATATTATAATATATATAGTTATATTATATTGTTTATTATGTTATATTATTATGTTGTATTATAGATTATTATGTTATATTATATATTATTATATTAAATTATTATGTTATATTATATATAGTTATATTATATTATATATAGTTATATTATATTGTGTATTATGTTATATTATTATGTTATATTATATTATTATGTTATATTATATTTTGTATAGTTATATTATATTGTTTATTATGTTATATTATTATGTTATATTATATATAGTTATATTATATTGTTTATTATGTTATATTATTATGTTATATTATATATAGTTATATTATATTGTTTATTATGGTATATTATTATGTTATATTATTATGTTATAATGTTATATTATTATGTTATATTATATATAGTTATAATATATTGTTTATTATGATATATTATTATGTTATATTATATTATATTATATTATATATAGTTATATTATATTGTTTATTATGGTATGGACTTGCTCCATGTGACTGTTTGACCTCCGGCGAGTTAATCAATGAGCTGATTGAGGCTCCGCCCACCGTCACCTTATTTAGAACATCCGTAGAGTTAAAGCTCCCTGTTCTTGTCGCTGATTGGCCGGGATGGCAGTGATTGACAGTGAGGGGGCGTGGCGCAAGATAAAGCTGTCGGGCTCCATTGTTAGTGAGATTTAAAGGGGCCGCACGGAGCGGCCAGACAGTGAGCAGCCGGGATCCGGGCCACACACAGCGAGCACTCATGGATCCCAGCATGGATCCTCCTGTCATCAAGAGGCGGTGTACCGGCCTGATCCAGCGCTACAAGCCGGACTCACTGCTGGACCTGAGCGCCAAGAGAGTGGCCGAGACCTGGGCCTTCCAGCAGGTAGGACAGCCCGGAGAGAGAGAGAGAGAGAGAGAGAGAGAGAGAGAGAGGGGGGCGCAGGTAGGACAGCCTGGGGATGGGGAGAGAGAGAGGGGGGGGGCGCAGGTAGGACAGCCTGGGGATGGGGAGAGAGAGGGGGCCAGGTAGGACAGCCTGGGGATGGGGAGAGAGAGGGGGCCAGGTAGGACAGCCTGGGGATGGGGAGAGAGAGGGGGCCAGGTAGGACAGCCTGGGGATGGGGAGAGAGAGGGGGCCAGGTAGGACAGCCTGGGGATGGGGAGAGAGAGGGGGCCAGGTAGGACAGCCTGGGGATGGGGAGAGAGAGGGGGCCAGGTAGGACAGCCTGGGGATGGGGAGAGAGAGGGGGCCAGGTAGGACAGCCTGGGGATGGGGAGAGAGAGGAGGCCAGGTAGGACAGCCTGGGGATGGGGAGAGAGAGGAGGCCAGGTAGGACAGCCTGGGGATGGGGAGAGAGAGGAGGCCAGGTAGGACAGCCTGGGGATGGTGAGAGAGAGAGAGGAGGCCAGGTAGGACAGCCTGGGGATGGTGAGAGAGAGAGAGGGGGCCAGGTAGAAAAGCCTGGGGATGGTGAGAGAGAGAGGGGGCCAGGTAGGACAGCCTGGGGATGGAGAGAGAGAGAGAGGGGGCCAGGTAGGACAGCCTGGGGATGGAGAGAGAGAGAGAGAGAGAGGGGGCCAGGTAGGACAGCCTGGGGATGGAGAGAGAGAGAGAGAGAGAGGGGGCCAGGTAGGACAGCCTGGGGATGGAGAGAGAGAGAGAGAGAGAGGGGGCCAGGTAGGACAGCCTGGGGATGGAGAGAGAGAGAGAGGGGGGGGGGGCAGGTAGGACAGCCTGGGAATGGGGGGGGGGGGGGGGGGAGAGAGAGAGAGAGAGAGAGAGAGGCCAGGTAGGACAGCCTGGGGATGGAGAGAGAGAGGGGGCCAGGTAGGACAGCCTGGGGATGGAGAGAGAGAGGGGGCCAGGTAGGACAGCCTGGGGATGGAGAGAGAGAGGGGGCCAGGTAGGACAGCCTGGGGATGGAGAGAGAGAGGGGGCCAGGTAGGACAGCCTGGGGATGGAGAGAGAGAGGGGGCCAGGTAGGACAGCCTGGGGATGGAGAGAGAGAGGGGGCCAGGTAGGACAGCCTGGGGATGGAGAGAGAGAGAGGGGGCCAGGTAGGACAGCCTGGGGATGGAGAGAGAGAGGGGGCCAGGTAGGACAGCCTGGGGATGGAGAGAGAGAGGGGGCCAGGTAGGACAGCCTGGGGATGGAGAGAGAGAGGGGGCCAGGTAGGACAGCCTGGGGATGGAGAGAGAGAGGGGGCCAGGTAGGACAGCCTGGGGATGGAGAGAGAGAGAGGGGGCCAGGTAGGACAGCCTGGGGATGGAGAGAGAGAGAGGGGGCCAGGTAGGACAGCCTGGGGATGGGGAGAGGGAGAGAGGGGGCCAGGTAGGACAGCCTGGGGATGGGGAGAGGGAGAGAGGGGGCCAGGTAGGACAGCCTGGGGATGGGGAGAGGGAGAGAGGGGGCCAGGTAGGACAGCCTGGGGATGGAGAGAGAGAGGGGGCCAGGTAGGACAGCCTGGGGATGGAGAGAGAGAGGGGGCCAGGTAGGACAGCCTGGGGATGGAGAGAGAGAGGGGGCCAGGTAGGACAGCCTGGGGATGGAGAGAGAGAGGGGGCCAGGTAGGACAGCCTGGGGATGGAGAGAGAGAGGGGGCCAGGTAGGACAGCCTGGGGATGGGGAGAGAGGGGGGGGGGCAGGTAGGACAGCCTGGGGATGGAGAGAGAGAGGGGGCCAGGTAGGACAGCCTGGGGATGGAGAGAGAGAGGGGGCCAGGTAGGACAGCCTGGGGATGGAGAGAGAGAGGGGGCCAGGTAGGACAGCCTGGGGATGGAGAGAGAGAGGGGGCCAGGTAGGACAGCCTGGGGATGGAGAGAGAGAGGGGGCCAGGTAGGACAGCCCGGGGATGGGGAGAGAGGGGGGGCCAGGTAGGACAGCCCGGGGATGGGGAGAGAGGGGGGGGGCTATAGGAGTTCAGTGTTGGGGGGGGTTACTGGAGGTGGCTATTGGGGTTCAGTGTGGGGGGGGGGTTACTGGAGGTGGCTATTGGGGTTCAGTGTGGGGGGGGGGTTACTGGAGGTGGCTATTGGGGTTCAGTGGGGGGGGGGTTACTGGAGGTGGCTATTGGGGTTCAGTGGGGGGAGGGTTACTGGAGGTGGCTATAGGTGTTCAGTGGGGGGGGGGTTACTGGAGGTGGCTATAGGGGTTCAGTGGGGGGGGTACTGGAGGTGGCTATAGGGGTTCAGTGGGGGGGTTACTGGAGGTGGCTATAGGGGTTCAGTGGGGGGGTTACTGGAGGTGGCTTTTGGAGTTCAGTGGGGGGGGGGGGTTACTGGAGGTGGCTTTTGGGTTGGGGTTCAGTGGGGGGGGGGTTACAGGAGGTGGCTATTGGGGTTTAGTGGGGGGGGTTACTGGAGGTGGCTTTTGGAGTTCAGTGGGGGGGGGGGGGTTACTGGAGGTGGCTTTTGGGTTGGGGTTCAGTGGGGGGGGGGTTACAGGAGGTGGCTATTGGGGTTTAGTGGGGGGGGTTACTGGAGGTGGCTATTGGGGTTCAGTGGGGGGGGTTACTGGAGGTGGCTATAGGGGTTCAGTGGGGGGGGGTACTGGAGGTGGCTATAGGGGTTCAGTGGGGGGGTTACTGGAGGTGGCTATAGGGGTTCAGTGGGGGGGTTACTGGAGGTGGCTTTTGGAGTTCAGTGGGGGGGGGGGGGTTACTGGAGGTGGCTTTTGGGTTGGGGTTCAGTGGGGGGGGGGTTACAGGAGGTGGCTATTGGGGTTTAGTGGGGGGGGGTTACTGGAGGTGGCTTTTGGAGTTCAGTGGGGGGGGGGGTTACTGGAGGTGGCTTTTGGGTTGGGGTTCAGTGGGGGGGGGGTTACAGGAGGTGGCTATTGGGGTTTAGTGGGGGGGGTTACTGGAGGTGGCTATTGGGGTTCAGTGGGGGGGGTTACTGGAGGTGGCTATAGGGGTTCAGTGGGGGGGGGTTACTGGAGGTGGCTATGGGGGTTACTGGAGGTGGCTATTGGGGTTCTGTGGGGTAACACACAAACTGATCTTTACTGTGTCTATTATATCCTTATAGGGCCTTATCTTTCCATGTGTTTAGCTGTGTGTATATAGAGCCTTGCTGTGCACACTATCATTATACTGCATAATATCTATACAGTTATTGAGTTTTATTGAGGGCCTTCCTTTCAGATGTATCCATCTCTCCATCATTTACTGTGTTTATTCTGACCTTCCATATAAAGCATTATTTCTATACAAGTCCTATACACACAGCTTTCCATATGGAGTCCTGTTCTGTGAGTTCCTTATTTATATCGCATAGAATTAGATTGTTCTATTGTGTGTAGACTTATCTACACTCTTTGTATGGAACATGCAGTTGGGCTTATTACCAAATTGGAAAACCCAGCAGTTTTAACTATTTATTTAATTTTTTTTAATAAAAAAAATGTAATAGAGGGTTTTACATCCAATGCAAAATTGAAAACCTCCATAGCATGGAAATTCTATGTGTATAAAATATATTGCATTTAGTAGATATGGGCCATTAATCAGCAATAGAAGTCTGACATTAATGTATGTATGCTTTCTGTAGTGAGGTTTCTAATTATTTGTAGACTGAGCAAAAACGCCTATAAAAATGACAGATCTAGGTGAATGGGGAAAATGCTGAAATTAATATTAATTGCCCCTGATGATTAAATGCGTTGGGTACACCTTGATGGAAATGTAAAACTGCCCTCATTCATCACATACAGATTTTTGTGGGATAATTCTATTATCACACATGTACAGCCCTGCAGTCCTCAGAGCAGCTTGGCTTTCCAGCCAGCCAAAAGTTTCTTTGCATCATAGTATCTCAATGACATCATTTCTTCCTCATTGTGTATCCCAGTCTATGGCCCATCCCATGTAGAATGCCACCCGACAGATGGTGGTTAGAGGGTGCTATCCTCACTTTAAGGAAAATAATGCAATTCTCTTATACAATGTGATCTGTTTTTAGGGATGAGTCTGTGATTTATGGTTGTCTTTCTCGGTCATGAAATGATGGTACTGTACTAATGTGTGTAACTCCTTTTCTCTCTCAGGTTGAGGAACGCTTCTCACGGGTACCAGAGCCCGTCCAGAAACGCATTGTATTTTGGTCCTTCCCGCGCAGTGAAAAGGAGATCTGTATGTATTCGTCCCTTGGGACCATTGGCTACCAATCCCTTGACGGAGAGGATGAATCCCGGGTCCCCTTCAACCGAGGATTGCAGCTCCTACAGTCTGGGGCTGTTCAGCGCGTCCTGCAAGTTGGTGAGTGACAGCGTGGATGGGATTTTCTCTGGGTTCTGAGAATCTGTACTGGCCATGAGCAGGACTGTGGAAAGAGGCCAAGCTCAGGATTCCAAACTCTGTTATCTAGCCGATAATGAGAACTCTAGTGGTGACAACCCCTCTATTATGTACAGAATGCCATCCTAACTTCACACACTTTGGCAGGGCCTGCAGATCCGGTTTAACTGAATCAGTTCAGGTGTACAGCATTCTGGCTTTGTGTGGTGTGTTTTTTTTTTTTTTTTTTTACTTTTATTGTTTTTATGGAGGAGGGGTGTAGGGATTATTGAAGCGACCAATATGTAGTTTGAAAGAGAGACCAAAATAAACCTGTATGTTTGCAGCAGCCCAAGCTGTGATATGATAAAGCAGCATGCTGGGGTGACGGGCGACAATGATTTTTGTCTGTTGGTTTCAGCTGAATTGTTTTAAGAGCCGTGCATTCTTGTTGTATGTAATGTCTATTTCTGACTGATTAGGCAGAGCTCTGTCTTGTATGCCATTTCCCTATTCCATACACACCTGTAGCTGCAGGCACTGACATGTTAGGCAGGTGACAGTTGGTGACACCCTTATCATGTCACTGCAATGTTTCTCTTTGTCACTGCCTGAGTCAGTGGCCTGACCTTGATGGCACGTCTGGGCCTGCTGTTGTGTGTAAGACAGCAGATACTGGCACCTCCCTGCACGCCTGTACCCTTTGCATATAGACTGTGTGCCAAGGTAAGGAAGGACTCCTACGCCAGCAATCCAAGTGATTACCTGGTCAATGGTCTTTCTGGGAAGGAAACTTGTCTAATAATAAATCTATACGATCACTGCGCTTTTAATAGACTCTGAATCACACCGTTTTTACATCTTGCCAAGTGTAATCATTGTACTTGTATAACAGACTGAAAACAGAGTAAAGAATGCACTTCTGAAATCCCCTACAGGTTTACATCATCTGGCTGTTTTGTGTCACCTGCTGTAAATCTTTTTTTTTTTTTTTTTTTAATTTATTTATTTATTTTAACTTTGCTGACTGCCGTACATCCTTTGGGGCTCATTCACTAAATGGCAATCTTAGAATTCTTAATTGATATTCTGATTTAGTTTAGAATGTTGGAGTAGTCTCTATCCCTGTGAT
This sequence comes from Pelobates fuscus, assembly GCF_036172605.1. NCBI lineage: Eukaryota > Metazoa > Chordata > Amphibia > Anura > Pelobatidae > Pelobates > Pelobates fuscus. Next base: position 383,311,360 of record NC_086319.1, on the reverse strand, counting down.
TTCCACAACTATAACTGAATAAAACTACAATGTGGCTGTTCACAATGGTCAATTGGTTGTGTGTGTGTGTGTCTCCACGCATTGTTAAATATTATCCAGGGTCCCTTTAAATCTGGGCATGCAAAAAGATTCATCCTGCAGGGTGATAAATTGATAACATGGTCCTGCTGTGTATAATTACAGAATAATTGGGTTTATATACTAAGGTAAGAATATCAAATGTAAAAAGAGCTTCTCTATGTCAGATCCTTCCAGTCCAGTTACTTTGGCCTTGAAATTCACTTAGAATTTTTAATGTAGTGAATAAACCTGTGTATCTAATAATGTCTCTGAATTTAATGCAGAAAAATACTTGCTTTTACTTTTAATAGAGCCCCCACTAAGCAAAAACAGAATGGTTCTATTCATTGTGGGGGGAAAAAATAAATATAAATATATATCCAATTTCTGTGCACCCCCTCCAGCCTTTGGGCAATAAATGGTTAAATTCCCTTCCACTATTAGGATATCAAACCCTGGTTGGTTAATCTTCTCCTTTCTGTGTTGTGAGCCCCAGGGCTCCCCCTCCCTGTGTGCGAACGTATTTTGTACACAGCAGATAAAAGTCCCATTCACAGAGCAGGCCTAAGGCGTAGAACAAGGACAATGCGAGGCTGATGCCCCTGCCGTCACGCGTAACAGATCCCACACATGTCCTGACAGCAGAGACCTGAAACGGGCAGCCTGTCATGAATGGGTTTATTGAATGCTGGCTTTTTGTAGTAATGTACATGCCCAGAGCGAGTGCGGTTACCCTGACCAGACTGCAAAGCCTTCTGGGAAACACTCCTGCATGATGTTGCATACATAACTCATTTAGTTGTTACGGTTAGTAGGGGTTGGAGACGACTGGATTGCATGCTGCTCATGAGGTGTGGGTTATAGGAGAAGTGGGGAACTGGAGTGAGTTTGCTGCTCATCTAGCGTGGGCTTATAGGAGGTGCGGGTGGGTGCTGCTTGGGTAGCGTGGGGGTTATAGGAGGTGAGGGTGTACGGTGCTTGGGTAGTGTCCATGCCTTTTTATATATATATATATATTTTTTTTTTATCTGCAAGGACACTCTGTGCCCCGAAATAGTTTCATTAAGATTTTGGTACTTGGAGTCTCTATAGTGTCGGTATTCCTGAAACTATATAGCTCTGAAACTGTTTAGGTGTTTAGCCCCACTTGCTTCATGTTCTAAAAGTGTGGTTATTATATATAACCTACAGGTTTACATCATCTGGCTGTTTTGTGTCACCTGCTGTAAATCTTTTTTTTTTTTTTTTTTTTTTTTTTTTTTTTTTTGTGGTTATTATTTTTCTCTCTCCTTGATTTCAGTACTGTGACTGACTGGCTCTGCCATGGCTGAAATACCCAAATTTGATCTCAGGGAGTCCAATGCTTTTCCATTGGGAGACTATAGTGCATGCCACGCTTTCTAGAGATGCATCTCTGAGGAACGTTCAGTCTCTCCATGCAGGAGGGGGAACGTCGAACGTTGGTGCAGCACTGCCGCAGGAAGCACCTCTAGTAGCCATCTGAGTGACTGCCACTAGGTGTTCCTAGGGAGCAATGTAAATACTGCCTTTTCATTAAAAAGCCTGCAGAGACAGATTATAGTCACAGAACAAATGCATTAAACTGTAGTTGTTCTGGTGACTATAGTGTCCCTTTAACCAATCTGTAAACGATCTGGTTTTGTTTTAGCAAAATCCTGACATGCTGGTTGTAGAAGCAATGTGTTATTCATAGCCTGTGATTGCTGTAAACTGGATGGAGCACAGACCTACCAGCCCGGGCAGGTTATTCTCTAGAAATCTGCGCTCAGGTCCTGTTCTCGCAGTTGAATGGTTTGGTCTGTAGGACAGGTTCCTGTCTCTCTTATTACATAAGTCCTCGTTTATTCCATTGTTCTATGTAATTTCCATGCCATCAGAATCATCTGAAACTCCTGTGTATTTAATCTTTTTCCATCACAATAAGCTGATGGGGGTTTGATTATTGATGACTTGGCTACATGAGTGGGTAACGCTGTAACTGTATCATATCCCTGATTTGTGTGTCCTTCCTTGAAGGGGTGGGATAAAGCTGGGTATCTGAACATACGGGAAAAAAGCTTATCTTATTTACACTAATCTTGTGTATATACATTGTACTTTCCAATCTCTCACGCCCTCCTCACTGTGTTCTCCCTTCACTACAATGTCTAAAGACATTTCATTTTTCCTAAATCTTTTAGAATCCTCTCCTTTTGGCTTTAAAGCTCTTTATTTTAGTGTTTCACAGTCTTCCTTTCACACCCCAAGGATACTGCAGTGATCTATTTTTTTTTTTTTTTTTTTTTAGGTATACCGACATTTTATTTAAATTCTTTATTTTTGCAGTGCTTTTAGTGGTTACAGGCTTACATATGGTACCCCAACGGCATTCCATACGTTGATTGCTAAACATTTGTTACAGAGGGTATAGATAGACAAAGCACTTTTTTTTTTTTTTTTTGTTGATATTACATGGTAAACAGGCTTAAACGTAGATTGAGATTACAATAGAAAAACAAAAGAAGCATTCTAGAGTTTTGCTTTTAACACATAGTAGTTGCTAGACTTTGCGCGTTTTCTAGTGGTTAATGACAAGATAAGGTTACACGCAGGCATTGTATTTATTTTAGCTAGTTACAAGCTTAGGTATGCGAGATATAGTATCTCCCCTCAGGCCTCCATAGACACCCTTAAATGCTGTTGACAAGGCATGGTAGACACTACTTCACCGCCTATTCTCCCAAATAATACACAATAAAGCATTTAAATCTGCTTGAAGCCACTATAGGTATACTTGCTGACTGTGTAGCGGGAGTAGCTTCTCTTTGTCACAGCTCACGAGCATTAGTCCCTTATACAGTTCATCTTGGTCTCTTGCTGGGTTGATTTTGTCTCCGCGTGGAGCCGCCATCTTGGTGGTCTCGAGGCCGTTCTTTGAGGGAAAGTTCCACTGCCGACCGATGCCAGAGCAGGTCGTTCTAGGCTGTGGGGGAGCAGGCTTCCGACCTCCGTCCCTCTCTGCTGTGTGCGCCAGCTTCTGCTTCTGAAAACACGAGGTCCAGGGAGCTTGCCTGCGGTAAGGGTTTTCGTGGGCTGTGGTCGCTTTGCGGATTACTCAGTCCCCTGAGAGCCTGGGTCAGCCGTGGTGGGAGGCTTAGAGTTTGCTGTTTGTGGTCGCTTGGGAGCAGGCTGGAAGTGTGGTAAGTGGGGTGTTCACCTTCATGCTTGGGCGCTCTGCATGGCTCCCTGCTTAGTCCTTGTGGCCTGCTGTAAACGGGGCTCAGGTCTCTCATGCACGTGGTGGTCGCCATTTTGTGTGCAGCAGTGTCGTCCTTTGCATCTCTCCCAGGCCCTTGGGGTGAGGACCGGGATCACCCCCCCGGTCCAGAGGGGGGGGAAATCAGGACCGGGTCCGCATGTGGATTCCCTGTTCGACGGGCTCCAGTGGGCAAGTTAGTGGTGTGGCGGCCGTCCACTCCTCTCGTTGCCGGGTGAGGTCTCGCCTGTTGCCGCAGGGACCTCTCCCCTGAGGGACTAAAACCCCGGAGGGCAAGCCTCTCCTCAGCTCTGGTAGCCCTAGACGACTGGGGTCGCAGTTGTGGGCTGGTCGTGCGATCCAAAAGCCCAATTTACAGGCATAAAAGGTGGATTGTAGCTTGTATTGAGCAGGAGCTGGTCTGTCTTGCGACCGCTCGGCTCGGCGGCCCGGCCCGCCCCCTGCAGTGATCTCTTTATATTTCTTTGTGACTTCCCAGCCTTGGGTTTTTGTCACTTTTTTTTTTTATTTTTTTTTTCTCTCACTGCAATATAATCTACATTTGGAGGGCGAAGCCTTATTAGAAAGTATTTTTATCTTTAACTCCAATTGTGGTGTCTTTCACTTTTTCCACATCTTCCTCTGATGTAGTTGTCCGTATCCTTTTTTTGTAACTTCCAGTAGATGTCTTGGTGCTGGAGGCCAGGCAATTGGTCGTTTCCTATTGACTGTCCTCACGCTGTAGGTATTTCAATGATGCGTTTTGAACCTGGGAGAACAAAGGCCTCAAGTGGGACAAATAAAGTATACTTTTGTTGGTAAACAAACTAGATGGAGTGAGTGTAAGCTTTCAAGAGCATTTCTGTACCTCATCCAGATACGATGTGTGAAGTATAAACTAGAATGTTCTTGAAAGCTCTCACTTGTAATTTACTCAAAAAAAATAAAATAATAAATAAAATAAACAAATAGATGGTAGACAGCAGGCAACATCTGATGGAGATGACACAAGAACAATTCGTACATTCCATGTCTAAAATAACTGGGCTAGGCTAGTGGCACAATATATGTAGCGATGCCTATGGTATCTCCTGCGTGCTTAAGTAAATGTATCCCTATGGTATTGTATATGCAGTAAGACTATCAGTCCAGTATGGTGTGGGCCCCAATCCGCAGGAGTCCTCTCCCCGAGCGGGTGGGCAAGTCCCCTCTACGGCCCGTATTACGCCCTATGCCTCTTCTGCTAGCTCTTTGGTGCCAGTTGTGTGAGTCAAGTAGGCCCCCAAATTGAGCCTTTGCCCTGTAATCTAGAGGGGCTGCCCCGGGTACCTCCGGTGCTGTGACAGTTCCACTGCTAGCCTGCTGCGGTGCCCTCTTGTGAGTCGTCGTGTGCGGTTCGATCTGGGTGCCGCTGGGCTGTGAGTGTCCCCTCAGGTGCTTTTCATGGTGTCGCATTGTCCCTGCTTCGGCTGGAGGGCAGCGGGAGGATAACGCTGTGTTGGTGCATTTTGTTTTGCGCTGTCTGGGGGGGGTCTCTCTGTTTGTGGGTATGATGGTGTGAGGCTGAGAGCCTGTTGCTTTTGTCTGACCACTCCTCCGTCTAAGTGTCTGTTCACCTGCCGGGGCTTTTTCGGGTTTCGCGGCATGAGGGTGTTCTGGAAGATGCCGCTGGACTGGAGCCTCACCCGCTGGTGGGAGCTGAGCTCTCTGTGGCTGCTTGCGTGGAGTGCCTTGACTCTGCCTGTGCCGGTTAGGTGCTTGCATTACCTGGTCCAGCTTTGCCCAGAAGACCTCAAAAGCTCTATCAATCCCAGGTGATGGCGAGGTTTGGGTTGTAGTGTTATTATACATTGCACACGTGGTGCCTGCCATGTTGGAGATGTCTATTTGTTTTCTACTTGTAGAGGCCGCCTTGTGGTGAGGCTGTTCTCCGCTGGGTTGCCTCTCGGACTGGGATATCCCCCGCCGGTCCATAGGGGGGGGGGGGGGCTGTGGGGCACAGGATGGTGTTGTTCGCGGCTTTCTGGGAGTTCCCATTGCGAGGTCAGCTGCATCTTCATGCCTCACTAGGCCGCAGGACAGACATCCTGCTTTCCGGGGTTTTATCCGCTTGTGGTTTTGGTAAGACTGCCGATGCTGGTCCCCGTTGCCTCTTGTGATGATAAGCTGCCTTTTTAATTATTATCCCATTCTGATTTTGGCAGAAATCCTCAGTTTAATGCTGGATATTCAGGAGCCCAGCATGGCAGTCAGGCCCCGCCCCCCCACTTGTAATTTACTCACCCAGTAAATGTTAAATCGACTTTGAATTGAACACTGTATTTTATTTTTATTTATTTTTTAAGGTTAGCAGCTCTGTGAAAAAATGCTCAGGGTTATTCCTGAAAATCTGTGTGTTTTTCCAAACTGACATAATTTTTTATCATGAATGAGCAATGAATCTGTATGTTTGCGTAGTTCCTGTGTTATCCTTTTTCATATCCACCCCCCCACCACTTTTTTTTTTTTCTCTCCCTTGCAGGGTTTCACCTCAGTGGATCTGTTACAGAACCGGGTGATCCAGAACGTACCTACCAAGTATCAATCAGCTTTGACCGATGCAAGATTACATCTGTGAGCTGTGGCTGCGAAAACAAAGACATTTTTTACTGTGCACATGTAGTAGCTCTTTCCATATATCGTATTCGTCGGGCAAGAGGGGTGGAATTGAGACTGCCCATTTCAGAGACTCTCTCTCAGATGAATAGGGATCAGCTACAGAAGTTTGTCCAGTATCTGATCAGTGAACATCACACAGAAGTGTTGCCTACAGCCCAAAGACTTGCTGATGAGATTTTGCAGCTGGGATCAGAGATTAATATGGTTCATGGTAAGACCAATATGGGTGGGAGGGAGAATATCATTGGAAGCAGAACCTACAACACTGGAGATTTTACCCTTAAAGCTCAGGAAACTTGCTTGGCTTGTTAACTTGTCCATCGCCGAGTTGGTCAACCGCTTCTCGTCTACTACCTTTGGTTTAATCCTTCTTTTATTGCTACTACCCCCTAGGAGCCCCAGATCCTACGGCCGGAGCTGGACGCGAGGATGATAATTGCTGGCACTTGGATGAAGAGCAGATTCAGGAGCAGGTGAAACAGCTTCTGACCAACGGAGGATACTATGGATCCAGCGCTCAGTTGCACTGCATGTTTAACAAAGTGAGTCTTCATGCAATCATACTGTCTTGCAGATCCCTATGTGTGCATTTTATGAATCTCGTTTGCCAATTGACACCTGACTGATCTCCAGGTACGGGAGATGTTACGGATGCGAGACTCTAATGGTGCCCGGATGCTGATCCTGATGACTGAGCAGTTTTTGGAGGATCCACGCTTAGGCCTGTGGCGGCAGCAGGGAGCTGGCATGACTGATAAAAGTCGACAGCTCTGGGATGAGTTGGGTAAGACCACCCTCTCTGTGTACTTAAGTTATAGAACAATAATTTCTCATAAGCCTCCCCTTCACCCTTTCGTCCTGTACAGAACTAGTCACTCTTTTATTTTATGTAAGACTATAACTTGTGCCATATTCGATGACCCCCTTGAAACGGTTAAGGGCATAGGCAGTCTTGGTTATCCAGTATTGCCATATACCCATTCAGTCTTGTCCTGCAAGCAGTTGCAGGGCTTCGTCGGTTTATATGTTGATTGATCCCATTCTGAGAACCCAGTTGTGGGTTGTTTTTTTTTGGGAGGGGGGGAGGGGGGATTTGTCAATTTTATTCCATGTCACTGGCAATGGCCTCAGATTAATCCATGTCTAAACTGTGTACCTGCAGGTGCGCTGTGGGTGTGTGTTGCGCTCAACCCCCACTCTCGCCAAGAAGAGAAAGAATCATGGCGGGAACTGCTTCTGAAATGGAATGCTCTGGACACGTGTCCACTGGAAGAAGGCAACTACAGTGTTGATGGACTTGGCTCACACTTGCAGCGTCTGAACGGGAACCAAGGTAGGAAGCCTGTGCTCTACCATGGACTATAGCTAGAGGTCTTACCATGCAATAGATGATTTCTGTCAGTATTTTGCTCGCTAAGAGTAATAGCATGACATGATCTCTAATGGGCCCTTCTAAAAATTGTGACATTAATTACTAGTCTGTAATGTTAAATCTGATGTGAACTGCAATTTCTTAAGGGTTACCTACCAGACTCCAGACCCCTAAAGCATTTCAGATTGATCACATGCTTTATATGTGAAGAGTGTGCCTCTTTACATTTTTTAAATTTTATTTTAACAAAGGGCAGATTTTATTAGAAACTGTCATTTGTATAAATTATTTTGTTATGCCCTCCTGGCTGTCAGACAACCTCTCCTGTTATTTCCTGGTTTATTTAGCTCAGTAGTGCTGACCTCAAGAGGCAACAACTGACCAGAGCACTTGCCTTTCAAGGACTTCTCATTGAGCTGCCGTGGGAAGTCTGTGATTGGACAGCCACAGAAAGTCTGGGCGGGATTAGGAGGGGAGGGCTTGCAAAGGCTGCAGACCAGATATCTACAGTTTGTGCAAGCTTTATTTATATATACTTTTTTCGGCAGTGGAGTGTCCCTTTTAATATGACTCGTATAATTTATACAAGGCTGCCATCTTTGTTTCTGCTTGCATAAGAAATATTGGTAATCAGGGAATATCCTGCATTAAATATTGCTATTGTATCCATTGGGACATGATGAACAAATGCATGACCCAAGCTTGCTACAGGACTGATTGTGGAGATGTCTCTCTAATATATGCCACTTGGGTTCATGTTTTTGTGAAGTACACTCTAGTTGTATATAAAATGTTGTCAACAAAAGCATTTAGAGGTGTATGGGCATGCTGATCCCACAGGATTTGCAACATGTAAGGAAGTTGGTTTTTAAAAGTCAATAGGGATGTTCTGGATAAAGACTCTGGGGTGCAATTTGATTGTGTCTGGGGTTTTCCCATATCCCCTCTCCATTATATAGTTAATGTATTGAGGTGTGTTGTAAATCCCATATGCTTTGCAAATTCAGTAGGAAGTCCTTCCCAGACTCAGTGCCTATAATTATGCCCAATTTTCAACAAATCTCTGTACAGCAGTAAGCCAGTAGCTAACTAAAATCCCATACACACCAGTGATAACAATGTTCCATTATAGTATTGGGTCTAGAATGGAAACCCTATAGGTTAAGATTGGATGGGAGTAAAAAAATTCCAATCCCGTTCAAAGATGACTTGTATTAAAGGGACACTCCACTATCTAAATACAATAAATGTAGAGCAATCGCTGTTTAGTATGTATACCTCCATGAAAATTAAGGTTTTTACTAGGCATTTATCAAAGTACAGCTTGCAAAAGCTGCAGAATTTTGTCTGAAAACCTGGCAAGCACTCCTCTTCAAAGTCCAGACTTTCTTCTGGCTGTCCAATCAGACTTCAAAATGTAGCTCAATTAGGGGTCTGGAGTATCCCTTTTAACACCAGATCCTGTTATGGAGATGCATCTACTTCTTCAACATGGTTTCTGAGAAACCTACCCCGATTACCGTTCAAAAACAATAACCTGCTTTTGCTTGTTCCCCCAGAACCTGTGGTTCGTCATACGGTTTTTGCCAGGGCACTAAAAGCACTAGAATTGCACTGGACAGATCCTCACCTACAACGTATACTTCATGGAGAAACCCATATCGCTAGCAGTGGAGTGAAGAACAGCACAGACAAGTTGTTGTACGATCCACAGGGTCGTCCATTGTGGCTGGGGGATCAGTTTCCCATGGCCTCTGCACGTGTGGATGCTTTATACTTTCACGGATACCCATTACAGGCCTTTAGGCTTGCTGTATGTGTTGCAAACACTATGAGGTTTCTGCGCCAAAACCAGATAGAAGGTGTGAAACACAGAAAAGGTGAGAAAAGGGACAAGCAGGTAGAGGAACTGTTAGAAAATTAATATTTTGAAGACAGAAATTTAGTATCTAGAAGACTAAAAGGGACACTATATAGTCACCAAAACAACTTTTGCTTAATGCAGCAGTATCTGCAATTTACGATTTAAATCCTTGTTCATGCAGCCCTAGGCAAACCTCCTGTGACTTCATGTGACTTTAACAGCTTTCCTAAACACTTCCTGTAAAGAGAGATTCAATGTTTACACTTCCTGTATGGCAAGTTCTATTCAATTAAGTATTTATCTCCTTTAATTGCTTGATATATGCTGCATTAGCTTCCTCTGTGTGATTAAAGTTCAATTTCCAGAGCAGGAGGTATAAAACTTCTAAAGCAAGTTAACATTCAATTGAAAATGAAACAATTTTGTTTTAATGCAGACTGTCACAGCCAGAGGAGGTATGGCTAGGGCTGCATATATGGACAAGTGATTGATTTAACTTTAAAATGGCAGAGAATTGAGCAGTGAAACTTTTTAGATGCATGATCTATACACTAGAACTTTTTACGCTAAAGTTGTTTTGGTGACTAGTGTTCCTTTTTTAAAGATGAGATGAGAATTCTCAGAAATTCAAAGTTAAATTAAAGGCCAGAATAGCTGGACTAAAAGCAAAGCTGACTTGATGTTTTCCAGTATGATTGGCCCTTATATTTAAAATCCATTTTGAATTTAACTTAGAATTTCAGACTATTTTAACACACACAAACTTGGTGTCTATAATCATTGTGGAGGAGCTATGGACACTGCAAGAAATGCCAATTAAGAAGTGTAAGGTTTTGTAGAATTGAATAAGGGAGTGTTGTAAAGGATGTTGTGGCTCTTGACAAAACTTCTTTTTTTTTTTTTCTAATTTTTTTTTTTTTTTATATTAATATAGAGTTCCCCATAAAAGAGAGCACAACTCTCACAAATCTGGAGAGCTGGGTTGGACACCCTTTGGATCCAATTAGTCGTATATGTCGGGTACTTCTGGACGCATGCCTGCCGCTGGACGAATCCATAGGTAATGGTTTAATGCATGGAATAGAAACCATGGTGAAGTTGGCATTGTGGTCCAAAATGAATGCCCCACCCTAAACCTCTGCAAAATGGGGGATATGCATACTCCCTTTATAGTGCATGTATACTGGGCTTTCTGAAAAGGTTTAAAGGGCCACTATAGCACTGGTTATTAAAACACTATGGAGTTATATTCCTATTTAGATTATCGGGCCCCCACCACTATTACCATTTCCTAATTTCTTCTCTTGCATCAGTCTCCTTGCTGCTGCCCATGTCAAATGAGTTGGCAATCCAATATTTTCTCATTGGGAAGGCTAGCGCGCATGTGCAGAAAAATACCTATGAGTATTTGTCTATGAGTAGTTATGAGCATCATCATGTTCAGCATTGCCATGTGCAACATCAGTCCTGCAATCTTTGCAGGACTGCAAGCAGGAAGTCCATCTAGTGGCTGTCAGTGACCACCACTCATTGGAGCTGGCATTAGGCAGCAATGCAAACCCAGCCTTTTTTTTTTTTTTTTTATCAGAAAAGGCATTTTTTTACACAGCTGACACTGCTACAGAACAAATGCGTTAAGCTGTAGTTGTACTTTTTAACTTTCAAAATATTAATGGTATTTTTGTAAATTGTATAATATTATGGTATTTGTAACATTATTTATTTTATTGGATCACAATATAACCTCTGCTTTGTTAATGTTTTGTGACAGGGAGAGACCCATGGCAACTTTGGGAATTCAAAGTAAACTTTAGAATTTGAGGCCAAAGTAGATGAACTGGGAATATAGGTGACTGAGAATCCAGTTTGGCTATTTTGGCATTCCAAGTGAATTTCAAATTTAATTCCGAGCAATTGTCACTCAAGTGAATAACCTATCAAAGTGTGGATGTTTAATCACCACTATTCACCCTCCCACCCCCCAATATAAATGGGTATTCCCAGGACAGAGAAATTGATTTTTAGAGTCAAAGCCAATGTTTGATTGCTCCATTTTTATCTGGCCTCAGATTTACTCTTTAAACCTACTCACACTGTAGCAGAACAAAGCAATTTAAACTGACCTCTTGTCTCCTAGTAAGAGACCCGGGGAAGGTGCCGTACCAGCATAACCCAGTGCCGGGAGCTCCTGGAGAATCTTACCTTTGCCTAGCTCTTGAGGTTGCATTGATGGCCCTTGGACAGCAGCGAGCAATGCCGGAAGGTCTCTATGCCCAGGACAAAATGGTTCGCAATGAAGAGCAGCTCATTAGTGTTTTGGGGACCCTGCATATGGGTGATCGCATGGTACAAGTACTAAGGAAGCAGGCCATGCTGCTTTTGGAGGGTGAGTTTGGGCCAAACTAAGGTGTGACGTTACAAGGGGGGATGCTTCCTCTCAAAACGACTATATGGTCATTCATTAAATTTAAAAGTGTTTCCTTTTGGAGTCAAAAAATATCATTGTATTAAAGTTTTAAGCATATTTATGTTTTGTATCTTGCTTTCCTAAAAATGTTTAAAAAATATTTCTATGCACTTTCTTTGACAGGGGGGCCATTCAGCGGATTTGGAGAAGTCATTTATCGTGAAAGCATTCCTATGCATACTTTTGCTCGCTTTTTGTTTAACACCCTTCTGCCGCATGATGCAGACCTAGCGTATCAGATTGCATTAAGAGCTATGAGGTAGGTGTTCCGGATACACTTTATTGTTCTCGAAAGCGGTACAAGTTTTACAGAGTATTTATTTAAAAGTGTTAAGTGTTCCCCCAGGAGTAGCATTGTTGGTTTTAAAAACTAGCTCAAATTCAAATGTAAAGGTGATACCATATAGTTAAATATTTACTTGATGATTCAACTATGAATGCTTGTAGAAAATGATTAGATCCTTTGTTTTTCTTTTTCTGTGATACAAATTATTATTTCCTAAGGATTCAACTGTAAAAGGTTGGGCTAGAACTTTCAGTAAGAATATAATGAAACCCAAGACTGAGCTATATATTTAAATTGGTTTAACCATGTCAGGTGGTACTGTCCCCATTTTTTTTATTCTGCGCCTTATTCATTATAAAACATCTAATAACAGATCTGTTGGCAACCTCACTAAAACATTGGTGCTGGTGACTAACAAATGCTGAACTCATTGACTTATTGTAGACCATAAAATCAAACAAAATAACAATGAAAAGATTTGGTGGTAAGTCTAATCTTCATACAGGACATCAACCTGGCTTAATCTTAACCAAAGCCAAAATACCTCTTGCTGTACCAGAGGTAAATTTTGTGTTGATTGGTTCTTGCCAGATTCCTCCTCCTGCATTGTTCTCTGCTTCGCTGTCATTTTGGCTGCCTTCATTCTTCCGGTTTCCTCATTAAATGTCACGTTTTCCAGGCTACCTGTCCTTGAAACTCTTCCCCCACACCTTGGATCCGACCTCTTGCCTCTTGACTCCATGTTGACCAGCAGGTTCCCCCGTTGGTTCGTCTTGGGACATCTGGAGACGAGACAGTGTGAACTTGCATCAGCGATGTTGACCACCGCCAAGGGTATGTTAGGATTAATTTTAAAGAGGTGATTCTATTTTATGAACATAAGATTGAGGAGTCTATAAGGAGAGCAGTTAAAGTGTATATGGGTCTGTATAATGAGTCATGTGTTTGCTTGCTTTGTTTTCAAATGTAATTTTTATTTTCCCTTTTTTTTTTTTTTTTTTTTTTAATTTATTCAGGAGACCCAAAGTGGCTTCACTCAGTTCTGGCATCCATTCAGCAACATATCCACTCGCCTGCCATGCTTTTCAAGCTGGCACAGGATGCCTGTAAGACTGCAACACCACCCAATACATCACCTGACGCCACATTACTAAAGATTTCCCTGGAGCTGGGATTACAGGTGAGTCTCCAGTGTTCCATAATAGATTGTTCAGGACCTGAAAAGTTGTTACTGGGGGATGTTGGGTCCAAGTAGTAGTAGTAGTGGTGGTGGTGGTGGTGGTGGTGGTGGTGTGTGTGTGGTTTTTTTTTTTTTTTTGATGAGACTGAGATGTAGTGACAGTGAAACGTGGTGCAAAAATAACGCCAGTAATTACATGATAAAATACATCACACAAAGTATCAGGAAAAACTGCACATTTTGTATGTATGTATTTTCAATGTAAATTTGGGTAAAGCATATATGTCTAAGTGCTAACAAACATAATGGTACCAGTATAATTCTATGCATGTATGGTAAATCACATAACTTTTGCTAAACAAGCTAGGTAAACCTGAATGAACAATTTATCCACTGAAATCAAATGCATCACTATGCTGCACTTCCATTTAAAAAGCCTAATCAAGGACGTAATGTTGATACAGCAGGCATCATAGATCCGACTGGTTTAATAGCTCAGGGACATGTTAGGGGAAGCCACCATTGCTTGTGGGCGGTCAGCATATTTGGCATATTTCCACATGGCCCTAACTTGCGTCAGCTCAGCGGTCCGGCCCTGCCCCCTGGTTCAATGTTTTTGTGTGGAAGTGTGTGTTTTTTTTATCTTTTTGTATGGGTCAGCTGGATAAGTTGACAAAATATGGGAGCTTACTACAGTTTCAAACTATTACTGTTATCCTTGTAGGTCATGAGAATGACTTTAACAACCCTGACATGGAGACGCCGTGAAATGGTGCGCTGGCTTGTGTCTTGTGCTACAGAGATTGGTAAGTGGCTGCCACAACTACAGAAAAAAACTGATACTTGCTGTCTGTCATCTGATAAACACAGCGAAAACTTAATGTTTCTGTTTCTCTTCCACTGTAGGGGTTCAGGCTTTAATAAGCATTATGCAGAATTGGTACAGCCTCTTTACTCCCATTGAGGCAACTAGCATTGTGGCGGTTGCTTGTACATCCCCTGCCACCCTCCTGCGCTTCAGCTCTGACCCTCGTCAACGTGAAGAGTTGTGTTCCTGTTCCCGTGCCTTAGCTCTTCAGTGTGCTATGAAGGATCCACAAAGCTGCTCTCTGCCTGCCCTAACACTCTGTGAAAAAGACCACACGTCATTTGAATCTGCCTATCAGATTGTCCTGGAAAGTGCCAGCTCAGGCCCTGGTGCCCACACCCACCTTTTTACCGTTGCCCGCTATATGGAACACCGGGGTCTTCCGCTCAGAGCCTTCACTTTGTGTACTCTGGCTCTCTCCAATCTGACAATCGGTTTCAGTCAAGATGCTCACCCAGCTGTCAGTGACGTCCTGTGGGCCTGCTCCTTGGCTCATTCCTTGGGCAAAATGGAGCTGAGTGCTATAGTACCACTAATAATCAAGAGTGTTCAGTGTGCCCCTGTAATATCGGATATTTTGCGCCGGTGCAGTCTGGCACCTCCAGGTTTGGCACCAAACCTTCAGTCAGCTTCTTCTAACGCAGGGCGAGGACGAGGAACTGGCCTAAGAGCAGAAAAGACTCCTCTATGCCAGCTACTCGATGCAGCAATTGCAGCTTATGTCAGCAGCACTCACTCACGCCTTACCCACATCAGCCCACGACACTACGTAGACTTTATAGAGTTCCTCACCAAGGCCCGTGACACTTTTCTTCTAGCCGCTGATGGGCATCATCGGTTCGCCCAGTTTCTGGAGAACCTGAAGATAACTTACAGGGGTAAGAAGAAACTGATGCTATTGGTGAGGGAAAGGTTTGGCTGATTGCAATATGTATAAGGGGAGGCTGGAGGAATCCGTTCTTGAAGACTTGACTTCCTTTCCCTGGAGTGCAGACCTTCCATGGACAGGAATGGTCTTCCATCAATCTTCTGTCTGACATTGGACACATTTCCTGCTGGTGGAAGGGACTCCAGCGAAGGAGATTTTCGGAAAAATCCGTGCAGTATCCTTGTGACTTGCAGATTTAAAAAAACTTTTTTTTTTTTTTTTTATTTTAAACTTTCTTTTTATTTATAACAGGTACAACTCCTCCCTTTCTTCCACTGCCACATCCCCTCTACTCTCAGTGGAGCAATCCGTTATGTATAGGCCACAGCTCATGTTTATAAACTTTGATTGGCCTGGAAGTTGTGGGGGCTATGGCCTTTTTCTCTTTTTTTTTTTTTCTAAACAAAAAAAAGGGAAGGAGTTGCCTGGAAAAAAAAATCTGACTTTCTAATATTTATTTCTGAAGGATTCTCTGTTTTAACTTATATATTCATTATTTTTTATTTTAATTTTTTTTGTATAATTTTTACTGTGTTAACAAAAGGTTATATCAAACAGATTTTTAGATAATGGTGGTCAAAATGAAGTACTTTCCACCTTCCTCAATACAGAATTACTAGGCTTGACCACTAACACATTTTTAGAGGGGGGGGGGGGAAAGTCTTGATGCAGTATTATACCATCTGGTGGGTGGTACAGGTCTCCATGTTGGTCTACTGATTTTCCTCGAAGGTATCTACTAGAGCTTTATGACTATATGGTTGAGAAGAATGATCGCTGCCTGGTTCTCGGTTCTGTTGAATATGTCCATTTAATGTTTTTTTAACTTTTTTAATGTTAATTGCTTTAAAAAAAAGTCATTCCAGGGAAGGAGGGTCAGCAAAGGGAACATTTGGGGTAGAGGGTTGTCTAGTCTATAGCACTGTGAGGCATGCAGAGGGAGATTGTTTTAGTTTATACCTCACTCCCTCTTTACCATTTCAAAACCTTTTTTTAAATTCTACATACACGGGAAAGAAGATTTTGTCTGTCGTCCATCTTCTGCTTCCTCTGAAGTTCTCCAGCTGTGACCCTGTAGCTGTCCTCTCCTCCTTAACCCATGCTGTCACTTAACTGTCCCACATTCGCGGCCCTGCAGTGTGGCACTCTCCTTTCTTATCCAGCCCACTCCTGAGCTTTTTAACTCCAACACCTCCGATACACTCACCCCACTGACATTCCTTATCTACTCGCCACCATTCCACCCCATGCTCGCTCTCTACTTGCCATCTGCTATTGTAAGCTTGCAATCCAATGGACCTGGTAGTGCCGTGTTCTTGGTTTCAGATCCAGTATTGCTGTGTTGTGGTTGTGGGGAGGAATAGGCATTTTATTCTCCTCTTAAATGCTATGTTTGCATCCACGTGATCTACACGCACAACCTATGCAAGTCAGACCTACCAGGTTTCTCTGACTTGCAGCAGCCTGCCAACATATGCTAACTGGCTAGTATTAAACTTCAAATTATTGTATTATTTAAATGGAGTTACAGCATTGGCTTTTTTCTTCTTCTTTGGTATCAGCACTTTTTTAGATTTAAGGGCAGAAACACTTATACATGCAGGGATATTTTCTTCTGCTTCCGTTGGCGCCACAGAGCTAACAGTAGTGGCAGATTTGCTAAGCTACAGTGCGCAGTATATACTACAGGTCATTGAGAAGCATAGAAAAACCTTGATTGTGGTTTCTCAGTGAGACTTCTCTGCAAACCCTCCCCTCAAGGCCATGTCGTTTTTGGTGTATTCTCTGTTGCAAGATCAAACCTACAAAAAAAAATACCCATTGTTTTCTCTGTGGGTGTATCTACTAAAATGTTTAAACGTTAAAAAAAAAAAAAAAAAAAAAAAAAATTTCCCTTCCCACTTTTAGTGGAGTGTTCCTCTGTTTATAAGCTGACACTTTAATTTAAATACTCATTGAAGGACTGTATTTACACTATTACGGCCTTGTAGTAGTGTTCGTGGCTCACTTTGAAGTGGTGTGGCATGGCACACTGCTCGGAAACCACTACTCCACACTGTTTTATTGCTGCGGAGCTCTCTATTTCATGCTGTAAGGATGCATTAGGAGTTCCTACAAAATGGCACTTTTAGTCCCAGGAACGTCTACACTTATCCCTTTTAAAGACCTGCCTTCTCTTCCAAGTCAGCTCCTGGACACCCCTTGGTCTCCTGTTATGCAACTCTGGCATACATTCCACTCATGCTTCTCTCATTCACCCCCAGTCCTCCAGACAACCTTTTGCACTTGCTGACTGCTCTGTCCCTCTTTAATACTACTTCTATCCCTATCCTCTCTGCCTACCCAGCTGCCTCCTCCCCCACCCCCCCATTTTTTTTAAAAACCGTTTTCTAAATCAACCAGATGTTTTACTCTAATGCTGTTGCATGTATTTCACACTATTACAGCAAGTGCAGGAAATCAGCCACTGTGCTCGCTAGCTGCTACTGTGAATTGTTGAGGCCTGCGCATGCTGATGCTGCCACAATTTGGCTAAAACACAAAATTCAGAAAATGGTTTGGTAGGTGAGGGGGAAATGTGTATGGGTTTTAAGTGCCGGAAAATTAATCTGGCCCCATGTTCTTCTCTCCTTGGATTTTTGTTGCTGTAATGGTTTCAAATCTTTATACCAACCCCTTTCCCATTGCTGTTGCCACCTGGTTTTCACATACGCACACCCCCCTAATTAGATGAAGGTTTGAAATCCCTTTATGATATGAAAACATCCTAATAAACTCTATTTTTGCCTCTGTTAAGTGGAAGGGGAGGGGTGTTTTTTTTTGTTTTTTTTTAATATATATTTTTCTCTTCTTTTACCCCCTCATGGGTTAGCCTAAGGCATGTTAAATAGGGTTGGGAGTATTGAGGGGGGAAAACTTTTCTCTTTTTTTTTTAATCGGGGGGCGGGAGGGGTCCTGTTTTATAATGCAATTATAAAATGCACCAGAATGTTTTTTACATAGTCCAATAGGAACATGTCATGGTAAACTTTGTGCTTTTGTTGGTTCAGTGCAAGCTCTTAAAGGGACTGTATCCCTCAAGTCACTGTTGGACGGCAACTCCTATTATCCTTTTAAAGGAATTTGTCATTGGACCACTTGTATTGTTTGTCGTGTCCATAATTCTAAAACTGCCCTCTTTTGTAGACTGATGGCAAATCGTTTGAGTGAAACACTTGCTTTATAACACATGGGGGCAGCGTTGTGACCACTGTACTAACTGCTCCCCTTAGCACTAGGTTTATGGGTGTGCCTACATACCTGATGTATGGGTGCAGTAAACAAGCTTGATTTATTCTCTGCCCAAACAATATAACCCAAAACCTCAACCTAAATCTTTAAATGTATGCACTGGATGAAATGTAATAAATTTGGGATGTGGACAGTCCTATGCCATTCCTATATGCACTTCGTTGTTAAATTGTTTGTTTTTAATGCATTCATGTTAAAAATAAATACCCTTTTTTACCATAATATGTGCTGTGTGTATAATTACACTTTACATTTTTTTTTTTTTTTTTTTTTTACATAATTAAAGTGTTTACAATAAGTTTTTGAACATGATCACTCGTATGTCGATAGTCTGTATTCTGTGTGTGTGATTAAATGATTAGCATTTTGGCTTTACATGTTCTCGCCTGTCCTTGGTAAAGGGTGTTGGAGGGGGCATGCAGTTGGACCAGGTTTAGAATAGTTTGGGTCAAGGTTGGATTAAGAGGGAGGGTCCTTGGTGTCGGGGGGGATATAGATGGATATGTGTGTCTGTTTCTCCATTATAGTAGTTAAAATGGCACACTAAACAAGTAAACCCGTTCATTCTAGTGGTTATTAGTATTTTTATATAAAACCAGTTGGGTATGACTTGATATGATGTAATGCATCACCTCTGCTGCCATCATATGCTCAAAGTATAATCTAATGAAATATGCATTTCTATTCTCAGATTCCTTTACTTTTCTCATGTCATATCTTCTTACTGTCCCATCTTTCCTACTAGTCTCTCTTCTTGGGTGTAGCTGATAATTAGTCACCAATCTTTCCTGATGACTCAGTGTAAAGTGTTCTTTCTTCCCGTGCTTTCCTGGACACGGCTGTGTTGGTTACCTCCTGACAATTATCGTTAATAACATTGACCGTTTTCATGTAATGTGCTTCCATTCCTTACACCAAAATGGAGCTTCTAAACTAGTCATCTCAACTAGTAATCTAAGTTGCCAGCTGTGTCACAAACTGGTGTGGTGCTGAACGCCTACCAGTCTCTCAATATTTTATGTTTTTGTTTTTTTGCATTTACTTCATATTCGCTAGCTTAGTCCAGCAATTTCAACACTTCTTGATGACATACAAGGAAATATTTGGCTAACGCCAAGTGCATGTGCAGTACATGCAAGCTGGATATAGGATTTGCTGTCAAATGGTCTTAAAGGGACACTATATAGTCACCAGAAGAACCACTTAATGAGGTGGTTCTGGTATTATGATCGCCATTTATATAGCGCCAACAGATTCCGTAGCGCTTTACAATATTATGAGCGGGGGGATTTAACTATAAATAGGACAATTACAAGAAAACTTACAGGGACGATAGGTTGACGAGGACCCTGCTCAAACGAGCTTACAGTATATAGATATCTATAGTTTGTCCCTGAAGTGCACTGTAAACGCTGCCTTATCATAGAAAACATTCCCCATAAAGATGTAATAGCTTCAATGCGTCTCTGAGAAGATGCTGATTGGTGCAGTGTAGTTTTGCTGTGCATGCGCAATAGCTTCCCTATGAGAGCATTGGATTGGTTGACCTCAAAATGGATTGTCAACCACTGCAAGACCAGTGTGGGAGAAAAGTGAGTAAAACCAAATCTTTACTGAGATCAAAGTATGGCCTGTCAGCGAACAGTGTTGGGAATCCATGTTTGTATTCTTGACACTATAGTTGTTCCTTAAATGAGTTGAGAACGTAGCCAATTATTCCCACTTTTAAAAACATAAAAAATCTGATCATCTTTCCTAGATGCTTGCAATTTGCTGTAATCAGTGGTAACTTTTTATCTGTACGTTGTGCAGACCATATTATTGGCAAAAGAATTCTGCATAAAGCATTAAAATAAAGCTATGGTACTTGTAACAGTTACAAATAGGCATTAAGTTAGCAGGGTCACTTGTAGTTAGAGCTTTAAAGGGGCAAATTTAGGCTGAAATAACTGTGCTGTCATTCTAGCAAAGTAGACTTATTTATTTTTCCCCCCCTTCAAATTAGGTTATTTAAAAATAAAAATAAAAATAAAAAAAAATAAAAAAATTTGGAAGCGGTCAAACGGTACTATTGCAGTTTGACACCTTGCCTATCTCCCAGGTACCCTTGCCAGGAAGGCTGGATGTATCTGGAGAATAATGCATGACTGATTACTCTCAGCCAGTGAGTATGGTTCTGCAATCAGCTGACACTTCTCACTATCCAGCATTCCCCTGCTATGAGCTGTGGAGGATTCTGAATGTGAGCTATGTAGCTGCAGCTGCCTGGTGCGATTTGGGTAAGTTGTCAATCCATACTAAAACTGACTACCATGAGACAGGACCAGGACACTACAAGCCCTTCATGCACCACTGATGTGCTGCAGTGCTTATGGTGCTTGGGATATTATTTTATGCACGTAAAGCAAAATTTACACCTCGCTCTAGGCAATGTTTAGATACCATGTTTATCACTATGGTATACTTCTACTATGGCAATTTTTATTAATTGGTAGCCAGTGCTCCATTTTTGGATTCCCTTACATACAAATGCAGGGCTCTTATTGATATAATGAGTAAATGACTTTCAAATGACTGATTGGAGGTTCTGAGCAGGGGTTGAACCCACCAATAACAAATACCTGGTTTGACCCCTAAAGCTAGCATTCAACCCAGCAGTCACCGATCACTGTCCAATGACAAACGCGGCTATGAATGAGAAACCCAGCAGGTGGCGATATGGAGCTGCCAGTATGGATTGCTTTTATTGAACAAGTTTTATAAAGGCCCTTATGAATGGATCTCTTGTCAGTGCAGTAGCTTAGTGGTTTGTTTCTGTACTAATTGACTAAGAGGCAAGTGAAATAGATTTGTGAACAAAAAGAACACGTTTTGACCATTTTAGTTGCAAATTTTTATTTTTATCCGAGCCTTACGAACAAATCAACATGCCAGAGGTTATTTTAAAACAAGTGTTACAGCACAGATTGCCTGGTAATATTACTTAAATAGTGCCCTTTGTAAAAGAGGTGTTTTTGTTGGTATGGTCAGCCTTGGAAATATACATATTGACAATGAAGTCCCCAGGAACTAACTGTAGGCTTTGCAAGCTTTCACACTTTTTGTTAATAAAAAATAATGTAATCACAATAACACATTGCCTATGATTATGATACTTTAAACATGAAGAATTGTATCTGTAACGTGAGCTTGGAGGAAGTAAATTAGCTCTATCTCCTGTCCTGCTGAACTGAGCCAGATGTATATTATCCACCGATTATCAGCTCAGTAGGTACAGGAGACAGAACCAGTCGGGCCCATATTATGGGCAGGAGGTAGCAGTCAGAACCACAGGGTCTTGATCTTCTAACCAAATAAGCACTGGAGATGCTCAGAGGGCTGCTGGTCCAACTTTAGGTATGAATTGGCCATCCAATAGGCGGTGTTGATGAAGAAGGCATCAGAGAAGCGGAACTTAGCCACTGTGAACATGCAGTGATGTGACAGTGTTCACAGTTCAACTAAGCCCTGATCCGCTGAAACTTTAGAGAGCACCAGGCCCCAAAAAGCAAGAGATGTGCTGGGTGAAAAATGGTACATAGTCACTGTGCAGATATGAAGCTAGAGCAATTTTTAGTCGCATCTGTTTAGACGGTCATTTTCATGCCAAAGTAAAATACCTTCTTCAGCTCAAACTCAGAAGTAAAATATAAACTGTTAAAGGTGAGACATCGCAATCAGTTGTGTGGATTTCAATGCAGGTTCTAGAGAGAACACAGGGTAAGATGGATTCATTGGGCAGAGATTGTTCTGGGCAATGCCCTGCTCGTCAGGTGTCA
The DNA here is from genome assembly GCF_036172605.1 of Pelobates fuscus. NCBI lineage: Eukaryota > Metazoa > Chordata > Amphibia > Anura > Pelobatidae > Pelobates > Pelobates fuscus. Next base: position 383,289,312 of record NC_086319.1, on the reverse strand, counting down.
TCTGATGAGTGCGTTGCTAGCAATTGGAAATCCCTGGCAATGTGATTTACAATCAAAATAAAATCCCATCTCCAGGAATCCCCATCCATCAGCAACTGGTCCTACACCTGGGAGAAAACAGCCCTCGTCCCTCATGTAGGGAAGAGTGAATGAAAAAGGAAGATTTAATGGAGTAGGTCTCAGGCAACACAGGAGTGAAATTGGGAGACGCTGAAAACTGGTAGGTCTTTTTTTTTTTTTTTTAAATGTTCAGTTTTAACCCAGTCATGACAGATGCCAGATCAATTATATATTAGTCACACACTCCCCCACCTTTACTTTAGTTTTGGCCCAGATTAGGCCTGTAAACGACATTTCCCATCATACCCTGCCAACTAAAGCCTGGTTGAGTATAACGCGAAGTTAACACACCTCAGCTGTCCCAAGAGCTGCCATTACAAATTATACAAAATCAACTACCAATCAGGGACAGGTGCCTGCTGGGAGATATTTAATGTAAAACATGTTAAGATAAATAGTATGCATTTACTGTTTACTTAATACGTTAAACATAACTTACATAGGGGGTGTACCCAGTTTTAGTACTGGCTTGCCGCCATGTTAACCATCAAAAACTGTAATATATATATATATATTTTTTTTAACATTATGGTTATTTACTAAAGAGAGAATTAAAAGTGAATTTCAAACTGTAGGTCAAGGTAGCCAAACTTAAATCATAGCTGATTTTTCTCCAATTTGGCTAATTTGATCTTCACTTTGAATTCTTATTTCAGTAAATAACCTGGGTAAGCAACTGTGGCTCTAGAGCTATCTATGGCCTACAACTCCTATGATTCTCTGCTGCGCTGAGCGAGCGCTGTACAGACATTATAGTAGATGTCAATTGGTGTCTTTACAATATGGTTTCCTGGCACAGTATGAACATGTGAAGGTAAACGCTTGAGTGCACCCACTGGCTCTATAATGTAAATATTTACATATACACAGGGGTGTGTATGCAATGAGAATGACTGACAGCACCACGAGAGTAAGCACACTCCAATGACGCTCTCATAGACAGATTTATTAAGAGATACAGTGAGAAACACCATGTCAATGCCTGTGAGAGGCAGTATTGTCAGCTGTGTGAGTGTCAGACAGCAGTGCAGACCATTCACATCTTCTTCCTGCCTACACAGAAATATGTACCCATAATGGCACAAATTGCTGTTTGCTATTTTACCAACCTGTGCCAGCAGTCACTAAGGGCACCAAGCTTGAACACGATTTTCTCTAGCATTAAAACATTCGAAATATACAACGGACGGTCAAAACTTCATATTAGATCACCAGGGATTGCCGATCTCTTTCCCACACTGCCCCTACCATAAATATGTAAACATTTAAAATACACGTTGAGGTCTCCTGAAACTGTGTAAAAGATAGCTGTTCCTAATGTAATACAATGTAGTCTGATGCATGTACTACTACTTAGGCGAGTTCTACGACAGCTGGGGATCTGCATTTTGTCCACATTTGATCTTCTAAATAACAGAAATACCGAAACGTATAAAAATGTCCAGTTTCATATTTATCAACCATTATTCTCAGGAGTTTCACATCTGGAAATCAAAAGGGTTAGGGCAGCTCCAGGAGCAGAAACAACTACAAGTGTTGGGAGACAAATTAAAAAGGAGAAAAACTAAACGTGAAGATTTCATTCAAGACTTGACAATCTGAACTCTGCAACACTCTCTATGAATTTCACCCAGGCCAAATAATAATACAGGGAATATATTAGATATGGAGGAAAGAGACAAAATGCAGAGCTTTCAACCACTGCTGGCTTTAATAAGGAGTCCAGGACCGTTCCTCAAACCTCAAAAACTAGGCATATAGTACAATATATACTCTACAGAAAATAGGTTTTTCAACACCACCAGAGTACCTTCTGGAATGACCAAAGGCAATAATTAACCTGGAAGAGCATTAGAATTTAAACTGTTGGTAGGACGTGTTATCTTTCAGAATAAATTCCATTATGTATATGGTTTGCTAAGTTTCTTGAAGGCTGTAAAACTATAAAGAAAGTCTAAGGGCTATATTAATTGATAAGGCTATCAGTGGTGAATGAGTGATGGTTATTACCATAGACATCAGAGGGAGAGCTGCTATTCAGTTTCAAGAGTTAAAACAATTTTCGTGGCCATACTGTCTAGGTCTACGCTTTACTGCAAGACGTTTTCAAGGGCATGTTGTCCGACAGCCCATTACTGTTTGCTTTACAGCACTGGGTTATTCAAGATCCCATGAATTTAAAAATAAAATAAAAAATAATGTATACAATAGAAACATAGAATGTGACGGCAGCTAAGAACCATTCGGCCCATCTAGTCTGCCCAGTTTTCTAAATACTTTCATTAGTCCCTGGCCTTATCTTATAGTTAGGATGGCCTCACGCCTATCCCACGCATGCTTAAACTCCTTTTCTGTGTTAACCTCTACCACTTCAGCTGGAAGGCTATTCCATGCATCCACTACCCTCTCAGTAAAGTAATACTTCCTGATATTATTTTTAAACCTTTGCCCCTCTAATTTAAGACTATGTCCTCTTGTTGTGGTAGTTTTTCTTCGTTTAAATATAGTCTCCTCCTTTACTGTGTTGATTCCCTTTATGTATTTAAATGTTTCTATCATATCCCCCCTGTCTCGTCTTTCCTCCAAGCTATACATGTTAAGATCCTTTAACCTTTCCTGGTAAATAATAAAATAAAAATAAAACAATAAAAAAAAAGAAGGTAAAAGGCTGATCTGGCAAAATTCTCCAACTCAAAATCCAGAGTTTAGTAAATAATACTGGAATTGAAAACAAAGTTGACAGATAAGTTATGACTTACCTGTAATAAACACAGGCTCTGAGATTAATATCTTCTTGTTGCACATACTGACATTAACTACCCAACCACAAGGTTAAATTATTGCCTGCCGTTTACAAAGGCCTGGGTGCTTGGATTCAGCTAAACCAGAATGAAACAGAATGGGTAAGGTCTCATTAAAGTCCACAGAAACTGATAAAAGGTAATTTCCGAATATCTGACTACTCTCTCCCTAAGAATAACCCACAAGAAAAGGTTAAATTACAAAATTGTTCACCTTATCAAGACGCCACAACCACAACCACTACCGAGACATAAGAGTACACTTACTAAAGTAAAATTTCTGACCTCCAAGCACATGGACATGAAACGTGAAATGCACCTCTGTTCTCCTTGAGTTATTTTTTTTAAAAAGAGTGTTTTAACAAACAAGCTACAAAACATAGGTGAAAGTATACTAGTTGGGGAAAAAACTGTTCTGCTTTTTTGAGGGAGATTTACTAGGTTCAAGATTGGTTTGTTTTTCTTAGTAACTAGTAACTAAGTATTCATTTTTACATAGAGTTTAATTCATGACCACGCACTGTTTGTGAATATATTCACTCAGCCTTCTCTTTACAGATCTGATTACAACCGTTTTGTTCATACATGTCGCAGTCAATGTTGCGTTAGCCTTATGGAAAACTTAACTCATAGGAAATACCCTGAAGCGGAGGACGAGTGTCTTGCGCTCTGCTTTCCATTGCTTTTTTTTGAATGGAAGTCAAAATTCACGGCCAAATCTGGTGAACGAAAGGAGATTTCAGCAACCCGTGGAAAAATAAAATAAAGCATTTCACCAAGAGACTACTATAAAACAAACAAAAAAACACATATATATATATATATATACTCTTAAAATACACAAATAGAGAAAAAAATATCTGCTTTGGAACGATCCTACTCCACGGTCTGCAATTTGTGTACGCCTAGTGATAATTTGATGTAGTGAGTCAAAATCTTTCCCCTCATATGTACCCAGTATTAAAGGATCCTTGGTAGCAGAGATGCCAATGAGGGATTAGTGCCAGCTCTGTGTTCTTGCAACGTAGTTTAATGTTGGCGCCCAAAATCATTCCAGCTGCAAAAACACTACCAGTCTTCTACTACATTAAGCAAACCATTTGTGGCATTAGCTATCAAAAACACTCTACTACTTACTCTGAATATTCCATAGTACGTTGCTGTTTTTTTTTTTGTTTTTTTTACACATAATCCATCATATGATCACAGTTCCATTTTACTGATTAGAACAAAGTTTGTAATACTGAAAAATACGTCAAAACTAGGCCCCTAGTAGCTGATGCAAAGAAAGCAAAGATCTGCAAACATCCTATGTGGGGAAAAGACAAGATAACCCAATAACTGGTGAAGAGCATCATGGGAGTTGTAGTCTGCAAAAGCTGCTAAGAAAGAATGAACTGACAGCTTCCAATGACTGGAAGAGGCAGAATAATAAATAATAGATGCAGTGCAAATTGTACATTTTTTGCAGGGTTTACTCAACAGGATACATTGCATGCTTAGACAAAGACAGAACTGTAATATTATAAAAAAAAAATCTACAATAACGGATACAGAGTGCATGTAATTAAATAGTGAAAGACACATTGCAGCACAATCACACGTACACAGTAAGATAGTAGAGACACACACGGAGGATACAGGCACATGGGCAGACTGGCAATAACACATGTGACATGGGATACAATACAGTACTTACCAGATGTTTTATACAATACAGTCCTTGCAGGTAATCCAGACTGAGAGAGATCTGTGGGGCTGTATACAGAACCCACAGTGTAACACAATGCATCTAGTGAGCTGTGCGCAGTCTGGGCACTCCCCCTCACTGACTCCCAGACATAGGGAAAGGGAAATCCCTTTATATCCTGAGATCTGCGTCATATATCTAATTACAGCATATGTGGGTAGGGCTAGAATACCGTAATTTCAAGAATAGCTGCCCACAGCTTAGCATTCATCACATCGCAATGTATGCCAAGTCTGGTACATTGATTGTGATAAAAAGAGGTTCCAGGAGTGCCTTCGTAATACCTTAGTTGGTCTTTGTCTTTCTCAGAAAATATACTGCATACTTCAGCGAATTTTAATGTTACTTTGTATTAGTTTTTCTATTTGACTGTAAGTTCTGTAGGGCAGGATACCATTCTCTCACTGGTAAGTAGCACAACTTCCACACACAGGAACATTTTTGAATGTAAGCCCTGTGGGGCATTTGTCATTTTTTCCATAATGGACAATATGTCTTTATGGAAGAGAAAGAATTTCCTAAAACCATGGCATTAGGAACAGAAACAAACACCGGGCAAGTAGGCTACTCCCTATGAAGGCCCTGTACAGGTCATGGGGCATTACCGTCTCCAACAACTGCATTAAAATCACCACAGGCGACGATTAGGCAGTTTGTGACCCACAGCAGACTATTTTTCTACTAAAGGAGTATTTTATTCTTCATTTTGATGGAGACCCTTTTTTATTTCTCTGTGGATACTTGGATTGCAAGATCCCTATGCTACCGCACACTATGACCAGTCTAAAACCACCCCAATTAAAACCATAAAACAGTCCTGCTTTTACAAACGGTTATTTTGTGGCTAGGCTTTTATCTAAATACATTTTCTTTAAAAAAAAACAAAAAAACAACAACTTGCAAACAAAACATTCTTTATTGAAGAATATGTGCGTAGATGCACAATTTTCCAGTGAATGTGCACAGGAACAATAAACAGCAAACGATACAAGATGTAGAACAAACAGAATCCGATACAGAGGATAATCACTGAGTGTATGATTTGTGTCATACCATAGACTTTTAAAATAAAGAAATGCAACAAAAACAAAAATTACACAAAAAAAACAAGGATTAACTTGGGTGGGAGAAGAATAGCAAGAGGGAGTAAATATTTCTATTCATACACATCTCCACTGATTGGTGTGGCTCTTGTACTGAGTAGTCAATTATTCAGTGATCCTCTGATGATCCCAAAACATTTGACCCTTCAGAGATCAGCTGATGACCTAGCAACATTCTGACCCAGCATGGCTAGTTGTCAACTTGATGAAGGGCTTTTAAAAGGTGTTAGGGTCATCCATGAATGACTACATGACTTATGTTAATTGATTTTTGTGTCAAGATGGGAAAAAGTTTACATCGGGTTGGAATGCTGATAGATCATTGATGACCAAATAATTGACTGCTGATTCAATGAGATAGCAAAGTAGGATTGCATGTTTTGTGTTTTGTATAAACAGTTATTCTGTAGCAACCAATATGAACATTCATGATGACTGCGCCACATTAGAACTCTGATCTACAATTGATATTTATATTACATTCTCTTTAAACCACAACACAGATATATTATCCACTGTGCCGACAAGGCGGCACTGAATGCACTAATCTGAATGAGGCCGCATTAGTGCTAATAATGTATAGGTGTGCGAAACTAAAGGAGCACCTCTAATATATTTTTTTTAATTACAGTGTTTCTTTACTAATCATAAAATAAGATGGACACAATTTAAGTTCCTGCATTTGCTACAAATTAACAGATTGTGTATCTTTTGCAATGAGCTCTCACCAAATCAGCAAGTGACTCAGCTCACCTAACTTTGTATAGCAGTGGTAGTCTTATCCCATAAACTGTGCTTTGTGGGAGCAAATAGATTAGACTATAAATTCTACAGAGCAGAATTACACTTCCAACCGCTTGTATCATTTGTACAGAAAATGTATCCTTCAGTGTAGCAGAGTGCAAGCTCCTCAGCACAGAACTTTCTTGAGTATTTGTAACACTCCTTCCAGTCAGCTCGGGATCCAGCTGTTATCAATATGTTGCTAAGTAACAGGAATTCTTTTGCTTACTGGCAGGAGTGTATGGTACCCATTTTCCATTGATTTCAGCACTTACAATGTGCCTTTCTGGAGCATAAGTTGGGTGGCAGGGATATAAGTACCATGAGTCTTGGACAGTGTCCCCTGTAGTCTAGTCAGCCTCATATACTTGATAGCAGATGTGGGGTAACAGTTATAGAGGGTGTAGAAAGTTCTTTCCCAGCTCCTCCAATGTCTGTGAGGTTGGACAGGAGGGGATAATTTTCCATCTGCCCACTAATTTAAACCCCTTGTTTCCCTAACCACTTTTAACATTATCTTTAACCCTGCATGCATTTGCACAGCCACATACACTCAGTGTACTTCACTGTACTACAGATTCAAACAAAACACATTACAAACAGGAATATGCACATACATAAAAATGCAATGGTTAAATACAAATATATATGTATATATTGTACAGCTTTACGGAATTTGCTGGCGCTATATAAATAATAAAATAATAATACTATATATATATATATATACCTGCAATGCCCAGTTACTAAAATCACCCTTTTTTTGTTTTTGAGTGGCAGGGGGCTACCTAGTATAACTGCCTGACGTGTAATCCAACCCTGAAACTAGCCCCAGTATATTAGTCCCATGAATGTAATACATTTATTTCTATTCTTTTTTTTTTAAATCACTCCACCTATGACAGTGTACATTTTGCAGGCTAGGAACCCTTATCCCTGTTTGCATGATGTCAGTACACCCCTATATAATAGAAGGTGTGTGTGTTTTAGAGCAGGGATCACTGCTTACTGTATATTAGAGTATGTACGATATCAATGTCACTGTATACAGACAACTGCTCCAAACAGTAGCTCAGGACTGTCCCGGTTACCGCCCCAGTGACATCACACACTGTATTCCATGGCAACAGCAAAACAAAGCTCAGACAGGACAGGCAGGTGGGGGGAAGAGCGCGGGAATCCCTCACATCCGGAGTAGGCGTTGTTAACTCCTTAATTACCTGGCTCCAGGGTCACAGCTACACTGCTATGCACTACAATACACTGTTTCAGGACACAGTGCCAAGTACAAGCAAACAGTTGTGTAAGAGGGGAGGGGTAGGAGGTTTACTAAACATTAAAATCTCAAGTTATTTTAGGAGAATATTTAGCAACATGAAAATAAACCTCTGGAGTTATTCCCACAATCCGTGGCACTACTCTGCATATATATAAACATTGTGACACACAACCACACACATTGTCATACAATAAACCTATGATATATGCTGTTACACAAATATATACACCATCACACCAACTGTGTGACACAAACATGTACAAGATGACACAAAAACATTACACAAACACTATACATCATCACACAATCAGTCATACACAAATACTGAGCTGCACACCACACAATCTGTCATACAGTACACAAATACTACGGAATCTGTTGGCGCTATATAAATGGCAATAATTAAATACTATGCTATACACATCACACATTCTATCATACACTATACACATCACACAATGTCATAAACAAATTCTATGCTATAAACATCACACAATCTGTCATACATAAAAACGTTAAATTATTAACGTTGTTTAAAAATAAATATTCTGTAAATATATCTTCAGTGAGTGTCACATTATGTCAAATGCACGATAACATACGCCTTCAAAAACTGTCCATGTCTGTCATTCACAAACATTATAACCCTTCTCATCACACAAACTGTTACAATGGGATTAACAGGGACAAGAAAGAAGCAGAACACACAAAACCACAACTGTCAAATTGCTGTTAGACTTACACCAGCATACTAGCTGTCACCATGCACTGTATACATGTGCACTTACACTATAATATAGTATCTAAGGGAACTGGTCAGAACACATGGGGAGCGAAAGCAGGGTAGACTGCTACACTCGTTACTGGGTCAGTGTACCAGAGGGTAAAGGCTAGGGATAGACCATTATCAGTGCTACCAATTATTGGAGCCGATATTTGGCATATTGTTCATAATTGGTATCGGCCTTGTAATTTACCGACCTCTCCCAGTCACCGCATGCCATCTTCTACGTCCAGAAACACCAGCTGGCAGCCAATGCGGGCCATGTTGCGACCTCACATCATCCCTCTCTGTGAGTCCCCGCATGCGATGCTCTGTTGAGGGCAGGGTGAGACAGTAAATTGCTGTGTGCTGTATTGGTTAGGGTCCTGGCGCTCTCCCAATGTAAAAAAACCAAACTGTTTACTAATGGTTTGGCTTCTTACATGAGGTCCACTCCCTGCCTTCTTTGGGAAAACCTGAAGCTCTGCTTTAGTGTATTCATTAGCTCTGCTGAGCTAAGCTCTGCATCAGCTGGTCGGTCTTTTACAAAAACTATTAGACTTTTTACTTTTTACTCTGTAGTTCTTCTGATGCTTGCTAAGGGAAGTTATTATGTATTCAGATACCAGAAATCAGCCAAGACCAGCTCTATAATAATGCAATCTATTCGTAACAAGAACATTACTGGCACTTGTGATTTTAATATAACTGTGACTACGTGCATCTTATGATGACAGGCAAAAAAAAGTCCCTTTTCTCAGTGTATAATGCTATGCAATAAGAAGTTAGAGCATATTTGTGCATTGAAAATTTTATGGCCTAACCTATGCAGAAATTTGGATGGCACCAGTTAGGTCTATTAAACCCTTTCACCCTGGCAATGAACTTTGGGCAGCTGGTTATTGAGACCTGAGCCATATACAGGTGGTCCTCGTTTTGCGACCTACCTGCTTTACGACGGCTCGCACTTACGACCAGCTCTCGCGCGGGGTGGTAGGTGCAAGCCGTCGTGGGAATTAGAGGGATTCCCTAATCTGCTGCATTCTTCTATGTGCAGGGACATTTCACCGAACATAGAAGAACGTAGCAGAGCAAGGAATCCCTTAACTCCTCACTTACCAACTGTGGCGAAACCAACTTCGCCACTGTGAACTGGAGAAGCCTGGTTGCTAGCCTCCTGCCCTGCGACTATGGCCCCTGGACATATTTGGGGCATATTGTATTTTATTGTGCGACTGCTGGCCCTTTAAGTACAGTGAATGGTATTTTATTGTACTGCTGCTGGCCCTTTAAGAACTGTCTGGGGACATATTGAGACTTTGGGTAACAATACCCTTTAAGACTATGGCCCCTGAAAACGTATGGACTTTTATTGGTGTGTATGGCCCTTTAAGAACCGTCTGGGGACATCTTGTAACTTTGGTGAACAATGCCCCTTTAAGACTATGTCCCCAGACCTGTAAAATAACTTGCCCCTGGCTCTCTCCCACTTGGTTCAGTAAATAGGGCTTACTGAACCAAGTACCACACAGGCGGACCACCCAGAAGCTAAAGTATGCAGGCAATTTACCTCACAGGCTGTGAGGTTACTGCAGGTTAATTGCACGTGGCGGCGGCCATCTTTGTTCAGTCGAACGCGGTCAGCGGTGTATGCTAAAGATTCTGTGGAACTGAAATCGGCTACACATTTTGCCGAACACCGCTGACCCTTACCTTCTCCCATACGGAACTTGCAGCTCCAGAGACTAAGTCCCGTTCGAAATGGGACTTAGTCGTTTTTTCGGCATGAAATTGACCGACCGCACAGCCCAAATCTATGGAACTGTTTTGGGCAGGAAATTGTGCTTGCGGTCGGTCATAAAGGACTTCCAGCTAACTTTTGATCCACTGGGGGGATTTGGCTGATTTTTGGAAGGGTTTATGTTTGATGTATGCTGAGTCTGAATATGCAACTTTTATTGAAATTGAATGTATGGTTTTAAAGTTACAGTGTGTGTGTAAAAACTGTATAGATAAAATCCACGAAGCATGTATGGCGACTCATCTTTTACAGTGGCTAGACATGGAACAGGGATATAAATCGTGGCTTACTTTAGAACAGGAGGATAGCCCTAGATATAAACTGTTTGTTCTCTTTTGGATGGGTATGTTGAATTTGGGTGATCTGGATACCAAGTATCTTTCGAATCGTATATTGGTAGATATGATCAATACCTCCAAAATCCTAAATAAAAAATTGAAGCTAGAAGATAAATTATTATATAGGGTTCCATTAGTGGTCCTACAATATACAATGGATAATATAAATGTCCAATCTTGGACACACCTAGGTATAGTGAAGATCTCGGATTTGTGGGATGGACTTAAACCCATCCCATTTACACAATTGCAAGAAAAGTATAATCTTCCCCCTAGAGATCTCTTTCAATATCTAAGGATTAAGAATTTTCTATTATCTAGGACCATACTTAAGGACCACAATGTTAATCCCCTTATTGTATTATATAAAAAGAAGGGAGGGATCTCTAGATTTACTAAATTGCTAGAATCAATGGAACAAGATTCTCATGCTACCTCTTTTGTTAAATGGGAACAAGATATTGGGGAATCCTTTCCACTTTTGGAATGGACCAATGCTACACTCCTAGTTAAGCGTTGTATACATAGCGTCTCTCTCTATGAAACACACTTAAAGATAATATATAGGTGGTACATGGTACCGGCTAGATTATATAAAATATCATCTGTATATTCTAGGAACTGTTGGAGATGTGGAAACGAGGAGGGTACTATATATCACATATGGTGGGAGTGTCGGGGTCTTAATAATATAAAAATTCAAATGCTTGGCTTTATTAATTCTATTTTTAGGGAGATAAAAGAAATTAGCCCTCAACTCTTTCTCTTTAATATTGGTTTCCCTTCGCAAGATAAATATCAAAAATATCTTTTGACCCATATATTTTTTGCCATTAAAATATGTATAGCTAGGGCTTGGAAATCCTCTATCCCATTAATATGGCATAATATTATGGAGCAAATAGATTATCAGTACAGGATGGAATCAAACCCCTTTTTTGGTACTAGAGATGTGGCCAAACTATGGTCACCCTGGACAAATAAACAGAATATATGATAACGGATTGTGCTTCCCCCATATCGAGTCTCAGAGAACGTAATATATTTGTAGTCTAAATTATTATTATTTTTTTTTTTTTTTTTTTTAAGTTTATCAATATAACAGCTATACCATGGAAATTCTTGGTGCGAATTCCATCAAATAGCGGTTGGCAGTGGACAAATGTAGCGCGATTGCAATATACATATGTGTATGATGGTTTTCAATGGAACACGGTACTTTCTTTGTGGAAACCTTCGGTGTTTAATTCTACATAGTGTCTATATTGCAATATATTGCCAGCATATGTATGCCTTCAATAGTCATGGTGTGTTTTTTTTTTGGTTATAAATTTATTTTATTTTTTATTTTTTTGCTTGTTTAATTTGTCGTGTTTTAACATATATCGTTGTGTCTGGCTGTTTCAATGTGCTGGAGGATTGCCTTTGGGGTACCTCACATGCAATTGTTAAAACTTTTATACAATAAAAAGAAAAGAAATTAAAAAAAAAAAAGAAAGAAAAAAAAAAAAATGTATTTTTATTGTATGTAATAATTGGTTTAACTGTTAATCTAAGGGGAGGAAATGTGTGGGAGGTACATCCCTGTGATTGGTTAATTTCATCCTCCCCCTGGGAGTGTCCTGTATGTACTTGTTTGTAATAAAAGCCAGACTGGGTGTCCCAGTCCAGAGTTCTTGCTTAACCCTCAAAGCGATGTGTCGTCTCGATCTTTGGGGGAATGGGATTGTATGCTGACTGCCAGGAGTGTAAGCCGATGTCTGCTTTTCTTGTTCAGCTGTTCCAGTGTTCGTGTGTCTCCAGTCGGGAGAATGGTGTTTGCAGTAGCTGCCTGTGCATCTGGAAAGGGGATTATCGCCTAAACTGGGTTTTATCCTCTTGTAAGTGAAACGGTCCGTTACACCAACCAATTCGTTCAACGACCGGGTCGTAGGAACGGAACCCGGTCGGTAAGTAAGGAGTGTCTGTATGGAAGAAAATAGTGTTTTTTTAAAACAACTGGCCTAATAAAGTATGGCATTAAAGTGACCAGCAAAGCACAATAAACACTACAGCTCATTGTAGTGGTTATAGTGCTATGAGTGTTTGGGTCCTTTCATTTTCTGTCAAATTGTTTTAAAGGTTCTTCCAGCGCCTAAATCCCCCGCCCTTCTGTGTCCACATGAATTATGTGGTAAATTCCATTCCGCATTATATGTTTTAACCAGTCTACCCTTGGACGGCAATGACAGGCATAAGACAAGGACACAAAAAAGGGGTACGGTACTGTAATAGCATCATGGCTAATGCACTAGTCTGTAGTGGTTATGGTGGTTAGAATAACCCTTTCAGAGCCATTAAGGGAAACTTATAAAAGTGTCACAAACAGAAAAGTGGGGCAAAGTTATAAAAGTGTAGCAATCACCATGAACACACCATGAACGCAGCTGGTTTCCACGGTGATTGAAGCCCATGGAATAAGCAAAGCTAGGTGGAATGGGCCTTGACAGAGCTAGGAGGCAGGCCTATGGAAGGAGTGTTACTTGATTGGTCAATTGGTAAAAGGGGAGTGGCTTAGTCATATAAATATTCGCCATTTTAAAATTGGGTTCCATTTTAATTTGAAATCTTTAACTGTTGTTAGCTGTTGCTGGCTTCTGGTTGGGATTTCTTCTTCTTTGTTTTCCAGATGGATTCCGTGGCTGAGAGTGATAGGGCAGCGATCCTCGAGGGCGTGAAGGCGGCAATCCGGCAGCATGGCAAAGCTTGGATGGAGCAGCAGCTGGGGGCAGCACTGAGCATGGCGGGTCCGTCGGCGGCGCCGGCGTGGAGGACTTCGCGCCGGACCAGGCCTCCACAACGCTTGAGCCCTGATGCCGGTGCTGGCGCGGTTAGGAGTCTCAGCCCGTCAGCAGGCAGGACAGGGACCGGTAACAGGAGAAGTGGCGGCCGGGCTAGGATCCGCGGAGGTAGCGGCCCGGGGGCGACCACGCACCAAGGTCGGCAAGCAGCATCTGAGGTGTGCGGTCAGGACAAGATGGCGCCGAGGAACGCAGAGGCAGTGGGCTCGTTACCAGCAGCGGGCCCCGTTGGGAGCAGCCCGCAGGACAGAGTAATCGCGGTGAGTCGCCCCCTGGGTCAGTTAGGGCAAAAAGGGGTAAAAAACAAGGGTTGTCAAATGAGGCCCTCTTAACCCGTTCAGGTTCCGCAGATGATGGGGCAGCCAGTAAGGGCTTGGACAGCAGGGGACAGTCAGCACCTGCCACCCATTCCAGGGCAGGTAGGGCGGCACCCAGAGCACGCAGCGGGTTGCAGCAAGCGAGGGCTAGGCCGCAAGCACCCCTTCCATCAGCGCAGCGGCCGCAGGTGACAGGCAATAGGACTGATCATAGGGCGCTGGTGACGGGTGGCGGGGTCACAGCAGGCAGTGGCATGGCCCCCTCCAGAACTGGCACAGAGATGGGGCGCTGTAGGCCGACAGATCAGCGGGCGGGCAGGGAAGGCCGCGCTCAGGATAGGTCGGACAGCCCCGTTAGTTGGCGCAGAGACAGGGGGGGTGATAGGGGATCTCGTCATCGCTCCAGGAGTAACCGGCGGAGCAGACAGCGCAGCAGCAGCGGGGAGTCTTCGGTTGGGCGTTACCGCGGCTCACCCGTTCGGGGTCCAGTCTCGCGGGGGAGTGCATCCAGGTCAGCGAGCGGGGGCTCTCCTGACAGGCGGGACAGAAGTTCGTCCGGGGACAGGTGTGGCAGAAAGGGCCGGCAGGCCAGGAGTAGCAGTACGCATAGAAGCGCAGGGGTTGTGGTTAGGGAGGATTTGGGTTCTGAAGACGGCCTCCCCAGTTGTGCTTCTTTCGTCCACAGGTCATTGGAAGTCGGGTCAGCGGGCCGCAGGAGGCCTAGGGACGGCGGAGAATTCGCAGCAGCATCGCCAGGCCCATCGCATGGCGGAGTTCGGGATGCAGCCCCAGGATCAGCAACACCACAGGGTTTGGTCGGTGAGTTGCACAGTACACCACACTCTGGAGATTTATTAGAGGGTTTAAAATCGTTCCTTACATCTTGGAGTTCAGGGCTGGATAAGGGGGCTTTAGCAGGGCTTGGTTGCCAGGATCGTCGGGTTTGGGGTCGGGGGTGATTCCGGTCTCCGAGCGGGCGGGGAGCGGGGCAGGGGAGTTGGCAGTAGCGTCAGCGGGGTCAGTAGCCACAGAGGTGGCTGCGGAGAGGGACACGCTAGTGGGGGAGATTCCGGATGCAGCACGGCAGAATGTACACATGTCGTTTGCGGGTCCGCTAGGGTGTCACCTTAAGGTGGAAGTTAAGGAAAGGTTGTGGAAGGGTGAATTTGTGGAGATCTTCTCCCTTCTCCCTTTAGATGAGTATCTAGATTTGAAGGAAGAGGACAAAAAGGACACTAAGAAAGAGGAGGAGGAAAAGCGGCGTAGGTATAGGAAAATCCCGAAAACTTTCGGGAATTGGTTACGAGCATTTTGCATACTGGCGAGTGTGCTGGGGGAAAAGGCCCCTGAAAAATGTTCACAACTGTTTTGTTACTTAGATGGGGTGTGGGAGTCTTACCGCACTTATGGGGGGCTAGCCTGGTGGCGGTACGACAAGCAGTTTCGCCAGAGGCTTTCAGCTAATCCAGGGATGAGGTGGGATCAGATGGACCTACCGTTATGGATGAAGCTGATGATATCCCAGAAGGCGGCTCCCTTTCAAGGGGGGGCTGGCGTCGGTGCCTCTTCCACCGCGTCGGCTGCGCAAAGGAAGGGATTTTGCTGGCTCTATAATGAGGGCCAATGTAAGTGGGGTGCCTCATGCCGCTTTAAGCATGAATGCTCCGGATGCGGTGGGGGGCATGGTTACAACCGGTGTTTCAAGCGGGGTAAGTCCACAGCAACTAGCTCGGCCGGAGGTGCTTCAGCACCATCCGCTGCCGCTGGGTCGGTCACTGGTGAAGGTAGACGCGATGCTCCCGTGGCTAAACAGCTACGGTAAACGAGAGGATGCCTGTTTGTTGTTTGAGGGATTTACGAAGGGTTTTATCATTCCCTTCCGGGAGCGGGTTGTGGCACCTCGTTTCCGTAATCTGCGCTCCGTAGGCGAACATCATGATGTAGTGTGTGAGAAATTGCTTCATGAGGTTCGCCTGGGCCGGATGGCGGAACCGTATAAAGAGCCTCCGCTGCCCGATCTCAGGGTTTCCCCTCTAGGCTTAGTGCCAAAGAAGGAGGCGGGAAAATTTAGCCTCATCCACCACTTGTCTTACCCGAAAGGGTCATCGGTCAATGATGACATTGACGGGGCTCTCTGTTCTGTTTCCTACGCATCATTCGACCAGGTGGTCGAGCTGGTAAGGGAGGCAGGACGCGGAGCGTTGTTGGCTAAGGCGGATATAGAAGCGGCTTTCCGCCTTTTGCCCATTCACCCAATGTGTCACCACTTGCTGGGTTGTTTTATTGATGATAGCTATTTTGTGGATCTGTGTTTACCCATGGGATGCTCCATTTCATGTGCGTACTTTGAGAAATTTAGTACGTTCGTGGAATGGGTAGTGAGAAAGGAGGCGGGCACCAAGTTTGTGGTCCATTATTTGGATGATTTCTTGTGTGTTGGGCCGGCCGGCTCTGACGCTTGCCGTTTCAGGTTGCGGTGTCTTGAATGGGTTAGCCAGGTTTTTGGGATACCTCTGGCTCGCGACAAGACCGTGGGGCCTGTTACTTGCCTTAGTTTCCTAAGACTTGAAATTGACACGGTCCCCGGGGAATGTAGGTTACCGGCGGATAAGTTGGAGTCCCTGCGCGACGCTATTTCATAGTTACGGGGGGCAAGGAAGGCGACACTGCGGGCTATACAATCGTTGTTGGGACGGTTGAATTTCGCTTGTCGCATTATTCCGGTGGGTAGGGTATTTAACCGGTTCCTAGCCAAACCCACGGCGGGAGTGCGGTCACCTCATCATTTTATTAGTCACGGCTCCGATGAAGGAGGACTTGGGTGTATGGGAAACCTTCCTGAAGGATTTTAATGGGAAGGTCTTTTTCAGGGAAAAGTGTATTGAGTCACCCGAGTTGGAATTCTTTACCGATGCATCTGGGAGTGTAGGTTTCGGGGCCTACTTCGCGGGTCAGTGGTGTGCGGAAAAATGGCCCGAAAGGTGGGCAGTCAGCCCGCTGATTCGGAACTTGGCTTTTCTCGAGCCGTTCCCATTGGTGGTGGCACTCTCCTTGTGGGGCCAGGTTTTGCGCAATAGGAGAGTGGTTTTCTTTACGGACAACATGGCTGTTGTGGAGGCTGTGAACAATCTGTCAGCGTCATCGGTCCCAGTGGTCCGCTTGCTTCGTCGGTTTGTTTTGTACTGTATGCAGTTGAACATTGTTTTTCGTGCACGTCATGTCCCAGGTTTCTTAAACGTGATTGCTGATGCTCTTTCTCGCTTTCAGTGGGAAAAATTTCGGGCGGAGGCTCCGAACGCGCAAAGGGAGGGTCTGCCATGTCCGGTTCCGATGTGGCGGCTCGGGACATCTTGCTTGGAAGACTGATCAGAGATTCGTTGGCTCCGGGCACGTGGTCAGCGTATAGTAAAGTGTGGGAAAGGTGGGACGAAGCAGTAGGCTGTACAGGGGACATGGTATCGGCAAAGGTACGTCTCGAGACTCTATTATGGTTGCTCTGCCGGCTGTTCGCAGGGGGTGCTTCCCCGGCGGTGGTTGGCCGGAACTTGGCGGCACTGGCGTTTCTCTTCAAGCTCCGTGGGTGGGAGGATTTGACAAAGTCGTTTATTGTGCGGCAGGCAGTTAAGGGTCATCGCAAGGGGAAGTCTGTCCCTGACAGTAGGAGGCCGGTGTCTTTCACGGTGCTTCTGCAGCTACTGGGGGTCTTGCCAAGTTTGTGTTTCTCGCTGTTTGAGGTCTTGCTATTTAGGGTGGCTTTTGTATGGGCCTTTTTTGGGGCATTTCGGGTGAGTGAAATTGTAAGTGGGAGTAAGCTTAGGCAAGGGGGTCTTCAGTTCGAGGACGTGGACTTGAGGGTAGCAGATTGTCAGGATCGGGACAGGGATCCAACACGCAGAGTACAAACAGTAGACAGATACGTATACCGGACCTTAGAATGGCCGGACTAACGTACGGAGACAGTAGAGAATGGTCAGAGACAAGCCGAGGTCGAGGGAACGAGAAGACAGGTAAGCGAGAGACAAGCCGGGTCAAAGGGTAACAGAGATAAGCAGGGTAGTACAACAAGCCGGGTCGGAACCAAACAGATAACTAGAATACAAGAGCACTGAGAGACTAGACAGGCTAGAACCACGACAGGGCAATGAGCAAAAGCGGGAAGCTCTATTAAATACCCTGACTCTAGAGTGTAATCACGCCTCCGACGAATCCTATTAGTGTTTAGGCAGTTGACTGACAGGTCGGTCCGGATTGGCGTCATGACGTCGACTACTGAGCGTCTTGTTATAAAAGGAAGTGGATCCCTCGCGGCCGAAGTGTAAGAGACCGGGAGGACCGCGAGGAACGGAAGAAACAGTACCTCTGGGAGGATAAACGTCTAAGTCTCCCACCTCCTCTGAGGTGGAGACTACAGGTACCCTGACAGTACCCCCCCTCTCAGAAACGCCCACCGGGCGGAAGGAACCGGGACGAGATGGAAAGCGGGAGTGAAAAGCCCTGCGGAGACGAGGAGCATGTACATCCTCTTGAGGTACCCAACTCCTCTCTTCAGGACCATATCCCTTCCAGTCGACCAGATATTGTAATCTCCCCCGGGAGATTCGAGAATCGATGATAGAGTTGATCTCATACTCCTCCTGGCCCTCCACCTGAACAGAGCGAGGAGAGGATACAGTGGAGGAAAATCTGTTACAGACTAGCGGTTTCAGCAATGAAACATGAAAGGAGTTAGGAATGCGTAAGGCAGGTGGAAGAGCTAGACGATACGCAACTGGGTTAATTCGAGTCAGGACCCTGTAAGGCCCAATATAACGAGGAGCGAATTTCATGGAAGGAACTTTTAAACGAATGTTTCTAGTACTCAACCATACTCGATCGCCTGGAACAAAAACCGGAACCGCCCTTCTACGTTTATCAGCGTGTTTCTTAACCAGCATAGAATTGTGCAGAAGAATTTGTCGAGTCTGATCCCACAACTTCCTCAAATTAGCAACATGAACATCAACCGACGGTACCCCTTGGGAAGAGGAAACCGAGGGAAGAATAGATGGATGAAAACCATAATTCATGAAGAAGGGGCTTGAATGAGTAGAATCACAAACGAGATTGTTGTGCGCAAACTCAGCCCAAGGAATCAAACCGACCCAATCGTCCTGGTGTTCGGAAACAAAACAACGTAAATATTGTTCAATCTTTTGATTGGTGCGTTCGGCAGCTCCGTTAGACTGAGGGTGATAGGCAGAAGAGAAATTCAATTTGATACCCAGTTGAGAGCAGAAGGATTTCCAAAAACGGGAAACAAATTGGGAACCTCTGTCAGATACAATTTGGGAGGGTATCCCATGTAAACGAAAAATCTCCCTCGCGAATATCTCTGCCAATTCGGGAGAAGATGGAAGTTTAGGTAAGGGAACGAAGTGAGCCATCTTGGTAAATCTGTCAACCACAGTGAGGATAACAGTCTGTTTTTTAGAGATAGGCAAATCGACAATGAAGTCCATAGCTAAACAGGACCATGGCTTCTCGGGAATCTCTAAAGGATGCAGAAATCCACATGGAAGCGTATGAGGTTGCTTGGTCTTTGTACAGACCTCACACGCACCGATGAAATCTTTAATATCCCTACGTAAAGCAGGCCACCAGAAATCTTTAGAGATCAAAGCACATGTCTTGCGAATGCCAGGATGCCCAGCCACCTTGCTGTTGTGGAAACACTTAACAGTTCCAGTTGGAGGGCAGGAGGAACGAAATGTCGACCCCCAGGAGTCTGTTTAGGAGCTAGATGCTGTAGCTTTAAGATCTCGGCAAGTAACGGAGAGTGAATCCTGAGATTCGTGTTAGCGATAATATTGCACCTAGGAACTATAGAGGAAAGAACCGGTTCAGATATAGTAGAAGGTTCATATTGGCGAGACAAAGCATCGGCTTTAGAGTTCTTAGAACCAGGTCTATAAGTAAGCACGTAATTGAAGTGAGTAAGGAATAAGGACCAACAAGCTTGCCTGGCGGACAGGCGCTTTGCTTCCCCAATATAGGACAAGTTCTTGTGATCCGTTAAAATAGTAACAGGATGTAAGGTCCCCTCCAATAAATGTTTCCACTCCTTTAAAGCCATAATGACCGCTAGGAGTTCCCTGTCACCGATGTCATATCTGCTTTCAGGCCCAGATAGTTTCTTGGAAAAAAAAACACAAGGGTGTAACGGTTTATCCACCCCTAACCTTTGCGACAGGATAGCACCTATGCCCGTCTCAGAGGCGTCGACCTCGAGTAGAAACGGCAGAGTCGTATCAGGGTGGACTAAAATTGGAGCAGAAGCAAAAAGTTCCTTGAGAGTCTTGAAAGCAACGAGAGCTTCAGTAGGCCAAGTCTTAGTGTCAGCCCCCTGTCTGGTCATATTGGTAATAGGCGCAATGATAGAAGAGTATCCCTTAATGAAGCGCCTATAATAATTGGAGAAACCAATAAACCTCTGAATAGCCTTGGATAACCATGGGTAACCCAGGACTATGGGAACAGAAGGAGACGAAATAAGCATAAGCGATAAATCCTCCTCGTGTAGAATACCAACAGTTAAGTTAACGTGTATGGTTTCACGAGAGATAACAGGCTCAAGTAAAGGTCTACCATCTATGGCCTCAACGGCCAAGGGAGTATCCCTTAACTGGGATGGGATAGCGTGTTTAGTAGCAAAGACTTGGTCGATAAAATTCTCAGCAGCTCCGGAATCTATCAAAGCCATAGTCTTTAGTACTCCCTTCTCCCAAGTTAAGGAAACGGGTAGCAGAAGCCTGTGATCTTTATAATTATGAGTAGAGGACAAAATAGAAACACCCAAGGCCTGTCCTCTAGAGAAACTTAGGTGCGAGCGTTTCCCGAGCGATTAGGACAATTTAGGCGTAAGTGACCCCTAACTCCACAATACATACACAAACCCTCCCTTCTCCTGTATTGTCTCTCCTCTTCTGAGAGACGAGTATTGCCTATCTGCATAGGTTCTGGAAACAGTGAGGTTGTGGATTCAGGACTTTGAAATGCGGGAGCTAGTTTAAAGGAAGGTCTAAGGTTCCTCTCTCGAGTGTTCTGTCTCTCTCTTAGACGTTCATCAATACGAGAAATGAACGAAATTAAATCCTCCAAATTTTCAGGGAGCTCTCTAGTAGCAACCTCGTCAAGGATTACATCTGATAAGCCGTTCAAAAATACATTTATATAAGCCTGTTCATTCCACTTAACTTCTGCCGCCAAAGACCTGAACTCTAGTGCATAATCCACAAGTGTTCGGTTCTCCTGTCTAAGGCGCAACAGTAATCTGGCTGCATTGACCTTTCTACCAGGAGGGTCAAAAGTTCTTCTAAAAGCAGCTACAAAGGCATTATAATTATATACTAACGGATTATCATTCTCCCATAATGGATTGGCCCATCTCAGAGCTTTCTCAACGAGTAATGTGATAATAAACCCAACCTTCGCCCTATCTGTAGGATATGAGCGGGGTTGTAATTCGAAGTGGATACTGATCTGGTTTAAAAAACCACGACACTTCTCAGGGGAACCACCATAACGTACTGGTGGGGTAATGCGGGAGGAGGCACCTACAGTGGCTACCTCTAGGCCAGAACTTACAGGGGAGATAGAAGTAGTATGCGTCTCCTCTGGTGGGTTATTAGCACGAGACAATAACGCCTGTAGTGCTAGGGCCATCTGATCCATTCTGTGTTCCATGGCGTCAAACCTAGGATCGGAAGGACCAAGCTGACTATTTGTACCTGCAGGATCCATTGGCCCTGTCGTAATGTCAGGATCGGGACAGGGATCCAACACGCAGAGTACAAACAGTAGACAGATACGTATACCGGACCTTAGAATGGCCGGACTAACGTACGGAGACAGTAGAGAATGGTCAGAGACAAGCCGAGGTCGAGGGAACGAGAAGACAGGTAAGCGAGAGACAAGCCGGGTCAAAGGGTAACAGAGATAAGCAGGGTAGTACAACAAGCCGGGTCGGAACCAAACAGATAACTAGAATACAAGAGCACTGAGAGACTAGACAGGCTAGAACCACGACAGGGCAATGAGCAAAAGCGGGAAGCTCTATTAAATACCCTGACTCTAGAGTGTAATCACGCCTCCGACGAATCCTATTAGTGTTTAGGCAGTTGACTGACAGGTCGGTCCGGATTGGCGTCATGACGTCGACTACTGAGCGTCTTGTTATAAAAGGAAGTGGATCCCTCGCGGCCGGAGTGTAAGAGACCGGGAGGACCGCGAGGAACGGAAGAAACAGTACCTCTGGGAGGATAAACGTCTAAGTCTCCCACCTCCTCTGAGGTGGAGACTACAGGTACCCTGACACAGATGTAGCTATTCGGCTAAGGCGCTCGAAGACTGATGTCTTTGGGAGAGGTCGGACGATTAAGCTGTCTGCTATTCCTTAGGTGGAGGCTTGCCCGGTGGGCTGTGCTCAGCGATATGTGGAAGTCCGCCCAGAGGGGCGGGGTTCATTTTTTCGCCATGCTGACGGCTCGCTGATGGTGTAGGGGTGTCTTGGTATGCCCCTACAGTGGAAAGGGATGCCCTTGGTGGCTATGTTAATGGTGTAGGGGTGTCTTGGTATGCCCCTACAGTGGAAAGGGATGCCCTTGGTGGCTACGATAATGGTGTAGGGGTGTCTTGGTATGCCCCTACAATTGGAAATGGTTGCCCTGGGTGGCGGTGTTAATGTTTATGTTATTTATGATATGTTACACTGTTATATGGTTGTATTATGTAAATATGTTTTGAGGTCATTGTCTGGGTATTTAGTTATGTTAATTGGGGGGATGTCTTTTAAAATGTTGGTGACAATGACCTCTAAAATTTTATATCTTATTTTATATATATTTATAATTAATAAAGCCGTGGAATATTTTTGCCAAATAATCCTTGTGTCTGTGTTTATTGGAGGTTAATTAGTTATAACTGGAATAGGCCAAAGAGACGACAATGCGCATGTCAAGACTTTTTTACACTACTGTCTTGTCTTCTATCTGTTTCATATTTCCTTAGAAGCCGGAGTGTAACTGTTTGAACAACTCATAAGCTGCATGAAGATTCAAACCATTGTTCTAAGGATAATGGCTACTACCTGTGTTTTTTGGAGATTAAATATTAAAGGACCACTATAGTGCCAGGAAAACATACTCGTTTTCCTGGCTCTATAGGGTCCTTGGGTCCCCCTCACCCTCAGGGACCCCCTCCCGCAGGGCTCTAGGTTGAGGAAGGGGTTAAAATCTTACCTTTTCTCCAGCGCCGGGGACTCTCCTCCTCCTTTACCGTCATCGGCTGAATGCGCATGCACTGAATCACAGTGAGAAGCGCGGAAGCGCCGCTAGCGGCTGTCAATGAGACAGCCACTAGAGGCTGGATTAACCCATTTGTAACATAGCAGTTACTGTGAAACTGCTATGTTTACAGCAGAAAGGGTTAATCCTAGATGGACCTGGCACCCAGACCACTTCATTGAGCTGAAGTGGTCTGGGTGCCTATAGTTGTCCTTTAATCACACTTTGGGATATGTTTGTCACGTAGTTAGAAATGCTTTATTTTAGAAATGCCGGTAAATGGAAGCAGTCCTCTTGAGCTCTTTATGTAACTATTTAAATTAAAAAAGCTAACTCTATCAAAGTTGTTTTCCTAGCACTATAACTCCTTATAGCACCCCCTCCTTCCCTTGGTGATGAAGGGGTTACAAAACATATCTAATTCCAGCACCAATTTAACTCGGCGCTAGGACAGGCTCCGCCTCCACCATCGTCAGCCGGCAGGGGTGGGTGTCTAATGCGCATGCACGGCGAGTGTTTAATTCAAGTGTATAACTGGATAATGCTTTCCTATGGGGTTTTGGGTGAAACTGAATGTCTACCTCCTATAACCTCTGATCCAGTACTAGCACGATATATAGCATACCGCAATACAAACATAAAGTTGCTCGATCCTCATTTTCCTACAGAGCACCGCAACTATGGAATAACTTCATGGACACAGTCAAATCTTCATTCAATCTAAAATGTTTTAAGAGATCTATGGCAATATACCTATCATGGTTGAATACCTGTTATGTATTACATTTATATATGTATTTCTTGTAATATTTTATCCTATTGTAACAATGCAATGTTTTGTGGACCCAGGACATACTTGAAAATGAGAGAAATCTCAATGTATCCATCCAGGTAAAATATTTTAGAAATAAATAAATAGCATGAGGACATCCAAAAGTTACCTAACCACCCGGAAGTTCCTCTAGTGGCTGTCTGGTAGACAGCTGCTAGAGGTGGAGTTAACTCAGTTTATCAAAACGGCAATAATTACCATTGCAGGGTTAAGGGGCCTGGGACACTGCACCCAGACCACTTCAATGAGCTAAAGTAGTCTGGGTGCCTATGGTGTCCCTTTAATGTTGGTAGGATTGTGAAGCCCCAGTGCATGATGTATCCTAGATTTAACTATAACAGACAGCAGGTAGATTCTTAAAGCACCTCAAACTGGACAAACTAATGATTATCAATATCTGAATCAAGTAGCTTTCTATTTCAGATTACAGCAATTTTAATGCTTACCAGGCATCAGTAGTAGTCAAGCGTGGATATACAAACTTCATATTCGAAGTTACTTTCTAGGTCTCATCTTGATGTGAGACTGCCCCCACCCCACCCCAACAGAAAATTATTTAAATAAAAATTGCTATTTAATATATATACCCACATGAAAACATGTATGTATTTAATGATGCATGTATTGTCTTAAAGGAACACTATAGGGTAAGGAACACAAACATGTATTCCTGACCCTATAGTATTAAAACCACCATCTAGCCCCCCTTGCCTTCCTAAATATAATAAAATCTTACTTATATTCAAGTCTGCAGCTGCTGACTCTGCCCCTGTCTGCCTCTGACCTGCCTGCTGACATAATCAGAAGTGGTGGTCTGAGCCAATCACAATGCTTCCCCATAGGATTGGCTGAGCTTGTCAAGGAGGCAGATCAGGGGCAGAGCCAGCACAAACCAAACACAGCCCTGGCCAATCAGCAACTCCTAATAGATATGAATTGAATAAATGCATCTCTATGAGGAAATTTTAGTGTCTCCATGCAGAGGGTGGAGACACTGAATGGCAGTGCTGCTTATTGTGAAGCACCTCTAGCAGCCATCTGAGGAGTGGCCAGTGGAGTTATCACTAGGCTGTAATGTAAAGACTGCATTTTATCTGAAAAGACAGTGTTTACGGCAAAAATCCTGAAGGGAATGTTTATACTCACCTTAACAAATACAATAAGCTGTAGTTGTTCTAGTGACTATATTATCCCTTTAAGGGGATATCTAAAAACAGCTTGCAAAAGCTGCAGATCTCTTGTCTGCAGCTTTTGCAAGCCTTCCCCTTCTTTCCCAGCCTAGATTTCTTGTGACTGTCCAATCACAGACTCCCAAATGCAGCTCAATGAAAAGTCTTTGCAAGGGCAGTGCTTGGGAAATTGCTACTTTTTTAACAAACAAAAAAGTAACAGGACGTGTTGTCTGATTGACAGTTGGGGGGGTGGGTGGGGTGAAACGAGGTAATTTATAAAAGTGCCAATTGTAAATATTTACTACATCTTGATCATTTCTCATATTTTCTTACAGGTAAATTTATATATTTTACTTCATTTATAGGACAAAACCAAACCCCATTTTGGGATCTTCTACAGCTAACCGATGTTTGGCTGACTATTTCTGTAGAACTGATGAGGATAATGCATTAACCTGACTGTTTATGATCTAGACACAATCACACTCCACCTGAATACTGCCCAAAGCTGAAACATACCACACAAAAAAGATATATGGCTAACCTCTAACACAAGAGAGAGTCCTTAGCAAAACCAAAAACAAAAACCATTATCTAAAAATCACTGATGGAGGAGGTGATAAAGATTTCCTTTGAACAGCTATCTCTACTTATATACCTAAACATATATAAACTATGAGTATGCTTATCCTTGATATGTTGAGATGTTTCCTATCTTTTCTGGTCAAGTACTTAGTACTATCAGTTTATTTTTGTTGAAGAAAGTGTTGTGTAACATCCAGATGTATTGATGCAGGGCTAGTGTGAAGAGGTAGAGGACATGGGACATATTGTAATTATAGTAATTTCCCGCATGGATTATTGTAACCCTCTCCTAATTGGTCTTCCCAAAAGCCATATTGCCCTGCTACAGACTGTAATGAATGCTACCGCCAGACTGATTTTCCTCTCTAGTCTGTCCTCTCATACCTCACCCCTCTGTCAGTCCTTACATTGGCTTCCTGTATCCTATAGGAGTCAATTCAAAGTGCTAACCCATACCTATAAAGCACTGAACAATTGTAGCCCCTCCTGTATCTCTTCACAGATCCATAGGTATGCCCCTTCTCGGTCTCTCTGCTGTGCCCTTGACCTTCTCCTGTCCGCTACTCGCACCCATACGGCCATCTCACACTTGTAGGACTTTTCGCGGGCGGCTAGCCTGTCTACCGCCATCAGACTCTCCCCTAGTTTTCAATCGTTTAAAATGAGCCTTAAAACCCATCTCTTTAGGAAAGCTTATGGCCTCCCAGAGTAACCTCTACCTCGCATACTTGTCTCTTGCTCTCTCCTAAAGGGCAGAACTTTACTCTCTCCTCTAGCTCTGCTTCACTCCCACCATATTTGATTGCTATTTCCTGTCCATTTGTGTTTTACACCCCACCTCCTATAGACTGTAAGCTTGTTTAAACAGGGTCCTCTTCAACCCATCGTTCCCTTTTAGTTTTCTTGTAATTGTCCTATTTATAGTTAAATCCCCCCTCTCATAGCATTGCAAAGCGCTACCAAATCTGTTGGCGCTGTATAAATGGCAATAATAATAATAATAATAATTGAGCAACCTACAAAGTAGACTATGTTGTTATTGTTACTAGCAGATTTGCAAGTTCTAAATTAATTCATACTATGTGAAGCAGAGCAAAAATCGTATATCCTTGCAAGCAAATACAGAACATCAGTACTTGTGAGTGTAATATTACAACGAATAATCACATCTCTTGTAGACTAAATATCATATGGCAAAGTCTATAGCTCTATTTCCTGGTTATGTAGCACAATATAATGTATTAATGGGACACTCCAGGCACCCAGGCCACTTCTGCTCATTGGAGTGGTCTGGGTGCCAACTCCCACTACTCTTAACCCTGCAAGTGTAATTATTGCAGTGTTTTTATAAACTGCTATAATTACATTGCAGGGTTAACTCCACCTCTAGTGGCTGTCTACTAGACAGCCACTAGAGGTCACTTCCTGATTCATAGCAAAGATTTTCTTTGCTAGAGTGTCGCTGGACGTCCTCATGCTGTGGGAGGACCTCCAGCGTCGCTCATTTCCTCATAGGAAAGCATTGAAAATCTTTTTCAATGCTTTCCTATAGGGAGCGCTAATGCTGTATTAGGTCTCCCCGGCCGGTGGGCGGGATCAGTCTCGCCCACCGGCCGACGGAATCAGTAGGAGGAGCGGTGCGGAGGAGGAAGTTTTCACCCCTTCAGTAACCGGGGATTGGGAGAGGGAACCTGCAGTGCCAGGAAAACTGATTGTTTTCCTGGCACTGGAGATTCCCATTTAAGCAGTTAGTGGACACCATCTTTAACCATCACAAAAATTGTCTTACATAAAAATATTAAGATAATGAAAAACAAGTTAAATTAATTAAAGGGATTCTATAGTGTTAGGAATACAAAGAATATAATGCCCTCTGGTCCCCCCCAGCATGTAAAGAGTTAAAAAACTCTTTAGTCACTTACTCGATTCCAGCGCTGATGTCCCTCGCTGCTGGATCTCCTCCGACGGAAGCCTCAATGCTTCCCTTTGTGGATTTCACTGACGCTGGATGTCCTCATGCAGAGCATGAGCACTTCCAGCATCATTTAGGGGACCTGGAGTCTGTTAACATCCAGGAAGTGCCTCTAGTGAATGTCTGGCCAACAGTCACTAGAGGCAGTTTTAGTCCGCCAATGTAATTATTGCAGTTTCTCTAAAACTGCAATGATTTACAAGGCGGGACTAAGTGGAACTGCACCCAGGCCGCTTCAATGAGCTGAAGTGGTCTGGGTGACTTTAGTGTCCCTTTAAAGTAGCTATCCCATAAGAGGCTGAACCGAAAAGAATTTAACAAATACACAAATTGTAAAGAATGTATATACCGTATATACTCGAGTATAAGCCGACCCGAATATAAGCCGAGGCCCCTAATTTTATCCCAAAAAACTGGGAAAACTTATTGACTCGAGTATAAGACTAGGGTGGGAAATGCAGCAGCTACTGGTAAATTTCTAAATAAAATTAGATCCTAAAAAAAATATATTAATTGAATATTTATTTACAGTGTGTGTATAATGAATGCAGTGTGTGCGTATGTGTGTGTGTATGAGTGCAGCGTGTGTGTATGAGTGCAGTGTGTGTGTGCATGAATGCAGTGTGTGTGTGCATGAATGCAGTGTGTGAATGCAGTGTGTGCAGGGCCGGTGCAAGGATATTTGCCGCCGTAGGCAAAAAAAATTTTGCCGCCCCCTCCCCCCCCATATGTCCTGACTTCCCCTCCTCCTCCCTCAGTGGTCCTTACCTCCCCACCCCCGTGTTCCTTCACTCCCCCCCCCAGTGGTCCTGACTCACCCCTCCCCTAGTGGTCCTTACCCTCCCCTCCCCTAGTGGTCCTTACTTCCCCCTCCCATAGTGGTCCTTATCCCACCCCCTCCCTCTCATAGTGGTCCATATCCCCCTTCTCCCTCCCATAGTGGTCCATATACCCCCCCCCCTCCCTCCCATAATGGTCCTTATACCCCCCCTCCCTCCCATAGTGGTCCTTATCCCACCCCCTCCCATAGTGGTCCTTATACCCCCCCTCCCTCCCATAGTGGTCCTTATACCCCCCTCCCTCCAATAGTGGTCCTTATCCCCCCCCCTCCCTCCCATAGTGGTCCTTATCCCCCCCCTCCCTCCCATAGTGGTCCTTATACCCCCCTCCCTCCCATAGTGGTCCTTATACCCCCCCTCCCTCCCATAGTGGTCCTTATACCCCCCTCCCTCCCATAGTGGTCCTTATACCCCCCTCCCTCCCATAGTGGTCCTTATCCCCCCCCTCCCTCCCATAGTGGTCCTTATCCCCCCCCTCCCTCCCATAGTGGTCCTTATACCCCCCTCCCTCCCATAGTGGTCCTTATACCCCCCCTCCCTCCCATAGCGGTCCTTATACCCCCCTCCCTCCCATAGTGGTCCTTAACCCACCCCCTCCCTCCCATAGTGGTCCTTATACCCCCCCCCCCCCCCCCTCCCATAGTGGTCCTTATACCCCTTTTTTTTTTTTTTTATTAATTTTTTTTTTATTATTTTATTTCTTATTTTATTTTATTTATTTTTTTCGTCCCCCCTCCCTGCTTGATATATGGCAGGGAGGGGGGCTCTCCTTCCCTGGTGGTCCAGTGGCAGTTCAGTGGGGGGGAGAGGGGTGCTGGCAGAGCTGTACTTACCTTTCCTGCAGCTCCTGTCAGCTCTCTCCTCCTCTGCGCCGTCCGTTCTGCTCTTCTGTCAGCTCCCAGTGTAAATCTCGCGAGAGCCGCGGCTCTCGCGAGACTTACACTGGGAGCTGACCGAGGTGCTGAACGGACGGCGCGGAGGAGGAGAGAGCTGACAGGAGCTGCAGGAAAGGTAAGTACAGCTCTGCCAGCCGCCCTCTCCCCCTGTCTGTATTATGGCAATGAAAATTGCCATAATACAGACAGTGACTCGAGTATAAGCCGAGTTGGGGTTTTTCAGCCCAAAAAATGGGCTGAAAAACTCGGCTTATACTCAAGTATATACGGTAATTGCTTTTGTAAATCAAGATGGAAACTTAATCTTTATTGTTTAATTTAAAACATCAAACATAGCATAGCTTAGTGCTTATCTGAACTGAATTATGGGTGAAGTTTGTTATTATAAGCAAAAGCGTGGTGATGCAGTGAAAATTCCTCTTATGAAGATCACTCTTTATTCCCACAAAGCAAAAAATGCACAGAGTAATCATGTTTTAATCATATGTATTAAGGAACTAGAGAGATCCTGGAAGAACATAATTTGATAACCTAGTTGTCACATGGATATTTATGACCCTCTGCGAGAAAGGTGTCTATTTTCTATCAAACCTGTGTCTTATCTGCACATGTCGCTTTAACCCCTGTATCACAACTCAACTTTGAATTCTATGTGTCGTCTTGCTCAGAAATGCTTACGGCTAAAATCTCTACTAGAACATAATTATATATATATATATATATGTATATATATATAGAGGATATGAGGGTAAACCGAACAAAATCCTAATAGCCCTTTATTTAAATCCTTACAAAAGGGCTAGTTGCTCATCTTTGTAAGCAAATGCTCCAATCTAAACTACTGTCACGCCGTCCACCCCTGCCAGAGAGCGGTATGGGTCCCGGTGCGCGCGCATCGTTGCGGCGGCATTCCCACATCACAAGGGGAATGCCGCCGAATACTTACCCGGTCTTTAGGCACCTGCCTGGTCCGCTCATGCCCAGGAGTGGACTGGGACCCGGCGGGCGCATCTCATTGTGGCGGCATTCCCATTTGGTAATGGGAATGCCGCCTATCGCTTACCTCCTCCTGCGACACCCTGGCCTCACTGACAGGAACTCCTCCCCTTACACAGCGTCCGGGTCTGTAAACATTAGAGACACTGGCCGCTGCAAGTTAGAACCTTCTAAGTTTTTTTTAAATAAGCATTCTAGTGCCTATCCATTTGGAACCTGTGGGTGATGTCACACACACGTTCATTATCACATGTTTCCCTGCAGCCAATCAGGGTGCACCTTAGGCTATTTAAACCTTTTTTGTCCATTTCTCTGTGCCCTGTCGTGGTTTCCATTCTGGTTATCCGAGAACGCCTTTCTGGTACTGATTCTTGTGTATTTTGACCTTGGTTTTCCTACTGACTATCCGATATCTGTATTCCATGACCTTTGGCTTGGCTCCTGACTATTCTGACTTCTATATTCTTCAACCTTTGGCTTGCTTAAAGTTTCCGTGATTTCTGTGTTCTTGTCCACAGCCTGTGTTGTGTTTTTTTTCCTTTTATACATTAAATCCGGCCGTTCTAAGGCCTGGTAATATGTCTAAGTTCTGCGTGTTTGGCATTAGTTTATCCTCACACTTACTCTATCAAATTTCTTCACAGTGAAAATAAAAAGTAAATAAATAAAACAGTAAAGGTGTCAGATTCACTCATACTGCAGTTCCATTGAACTTTTTAGCTATGTTTGAAGTTTTAAAGGAGCACTATAGGGTCAGGAACACAAACATGTATTCCTGACCCTATAGTGTTAAAACCACCATCTAGCCCCCCTGGGCCCCTCATGCCTCCATAAATATAGCAAAATCTTACTGTATTCAAACCTGAAGCTGTAACTCTGCATGCTGTTTGCCTCAGAAAAACAAGCAGTCTGCTGACATCATCAGAAGTGGTAGCCTGATCTAATCACAATGCTTCCCCATAGGATTGGCTAATACTGAGAAAGAGGCAGATCAGGGGCAGAGCCAGCATGATTCAATGAGATGAATTGAATCAATGAATCTCTATGAGGAAAGTTCAGTGTCTGCATGCAGAGGGAGGAGATACTGAATGTTTGGATGCATTTTAGGCAGGCATGACCAAGGAAGGATCTCTAACAGCCATCTGAGGAGTGGCAGGTGAAGTTATCACTAAACTGTAATGTAAACACTGCATTTTCTCTGAAAAGACAGTGTTTACTGCAAAAAGCCTGAAGGTAATGATTCGACTCACCAGGACAAATTCAATGAGCTATAGTTTTTCTGGTGACTATAGTGTCCCTTTAAAATAATCAATAAAGGTTCGATTTTAATCTTTCTAGACCAACGAAAGGCACCATGTAAATTACGTAAGATTTGTCTATGTAAAATATACTATATTTAAAAGCTACACACTATTACCCCCAAACTTTATCATTTTACAATGTCATACCCAACACTATAACACACACACACACCTTCACACAAACTGTAAGAAAAACAAAACATAACAAACAGTACGATGCAAATTGATATTTTTCTAAACAAACATGAACACAAACCATGACATTGTCATAAGCAAACACTATAACGTCATCACAAAATTTCACACAAACGCTACAATACACGTAATTACACACGTAAAACACAAGCTTTTACACTGTCATAAATAAGTAGTGTAAGAAACCATCACAAGAACAGTTCCAGACTTGTTGTGATTTCAGTGTTTTGTATCCTAGCAACAGTTATTGTGAGAAAGTGAAACGGAAAGATGAGAATGGGTGGTAATACTGATACCGGAGAAACTGACGGAAGCCAAGCACAGAGAGATGGACACAGGTTTCTTCAGGAAGGAAGAGATTCTTTATTGGATCACCGATCGGGACTCAGAGGGACTAGCGTCACCAAAATACAGCAAAGTCTGAGTACTGAATACATAGAGTACATTCCTTATATAGCACTGTAGCTCCTCCCACAATTAACTACACCCACACATACCCTTAACCTATTTAATAAATAGAGTCTAAACTCATCCATCCGGTCTAACCACGTGGCTCATCTGATACAAAGGAGAGGGACGCGTAATTCCAGTTCTTACATTCCTGCACCTGGTCAGTACAGTGATAACAGTATCTTAGCTACGTGTTATTAACTAACTGATACTACAAACACATATACATACATATGCCTTGTGGCAATCTTAGCCTGCTAAACTTGTATTTTACTGGAATTACATCACATTCCCCCCTTTGATGCCTCTGATATTTCACAATTACTTGAGGCATCACTTAACCTTGGTTTGCATATACCTCAGGTTACCATGAACCAGACCAGACTTATCTTATGATGTGAATCTTCAACATTCATCTTCTTGCATTGGTTCTCCCTGATCTAGAGCCTTATACTTATATATCGCCATTATCTGTGCAGCAGCCTTCCTCTCTGCTATACTTCCTATCAGGCTTTGCACAGACCTAACTACTAAGGGTATAAGACACGGTAGGAGTAGACACAACAGTAAAATCAGTAGGACTCCACCTACCACTGCCTTAAGCCCTCCAAACCACTCATACCAGCTACCAAACCAACTACTTGGATTGTACCCTTTCCATACCTGAGTAGGCACATGCGCTAGTTTAACCATATGGCTAGTAAGCTCAGCTATTGCTTGCCCTTCGTCATCTATTTGAAGACAGCAATTACTTAGGTTAAACTTCCCACATACACCTCCCTCTACTGCCAAAAGGTAATCCAAGGCTAATCTATTTTGGTAGACTGCTGTCCTCATCCTGGTGTTATGCTTCGCTAGAAGATTGAGCGCTTGTGATGTCTCATTTGTGATAATCTCAACCACCGCCTGTAATCTTATAATACGGTTGAGCATATAAATAGGGGTTCTATAACCAAAGGTACCATCTTCTGCCCACGTGGCTGGCCCATAATAATCTATAATACGCTGGGGAGGCCATTCATTATCTTCCCAGGCGCCTATCTCTAAGGGTCCCCTTTTCTTCCTATGATTCACATCATACACTTTAACACCTAAAGTCTCACCTGTTTCAATCGGTAACAAGAAGAAGGATGGTTTGAGCATACCCAACACACATGCCCCTTCCCAGTCCTGTGGCAACTCCGAATAGGCTTTCTTACCACAGATCCAGTACAAATTTGCTGGGGCTCTCCAGGTAGATGTGATGGATAGATCAAACCACACATCCTTTAAATTGGCATATCTAGCAAACGGGTTAGATGGTTCTGAGACATTTGAAGCCGACCACCAAGTTGTATTCTTTGTATCATCATCATAAGCTTTTTGCCCTAGACAAGTTAATTCTCCTACAGAAGTATTATACATTATTCCTTTCCTTGCTATGCAAACATAACCTATGATGGAGGTCTTTAATCTCCACTCAGATTTACCTCTAACACTCAAATGATAATCGGCTTGTGTAGATATTAGTTGGTCAACTGCCTCAGAACCGGACATTACCTCCTTTGCTTCCCAAGGCCATTGGTCTCCCATGTTAGTACCTCCACACACATAGCAGTTGGTAACATTAAGACTACCGGCAATACTTTCAGCTAGGTCGATGAACAGGTTTTTAGCATTATGGGGGATCTTATTATCTATACTCATCTCTTCGTAAAAGGAATGGTATACTTGATGAGTCTGGGAGGATACCGTATCAGTCTCTATTCCTATAAACAATAATGTCCCAGGATCTAAACCCGTCCCGTATATTTGAAACCCAAATAAATTTCCATACTTATCTAAGAACTTGTCGGGGTTATTAATGAGTATATGGACTGGGTTGCATTCCATAGACTTACAATAAGGGCTAGTCGGCAACTTAGTCACTATCATGTCTTTATCTACTGTCTGTCCCCAAGTCGCCCACCCCACACAAGACCAATATGGACAAAAGTTATAGTCTTTATTTGGGCATCTAGGACTCACATATTTATTTTTACTACTGGGACAAATATATTTATCATTAGACCCATACGTCCTCTCCCATCTAAGATCCCCACATACATTCCACGGTTTTCTACCACTTGATATCGCCTTACATGCATCAAATAGCAGAACACCCGAAGAATGTACGGATTCTAACACCGTCTTAATATGGTTACCTGTTCTCGTAGTCTTAATGCATACCTCACAGCTAGGAGTGTCGGTACCTCTACCTTCCTGAATATAAAAACACATATAAATAAACACAATCAAAAGCACATCTTTCGCCGTCATCCTCAGTCTTCGTCCGTGCGATGGAACCTCAGCTTCCAGGATGTGAGGGCTGCAGGGAATGGAGTTCTGCTCGTCTTCACAGGTGTCCCTTCGAGACTTTCCTGGCTTATACACTATGTGTTGGTAAGCGGACAGGCTTTATTATGGCCTTCTCACTCACACCTGTAACAATAAAATTTGTAATCCACAATAATTCCTCGTTACTCCGACTGAGTAGTGCGTTTCAACCGGATCTTGCAGGGATTCTCTGGATCTGCTGTAATTTGCCAAGAATCGACTGCTGCTGGTTTAACCCTGGAGTGATGTATCCACGGAGTCACTTCTGCTACTTTTATTGCTGTAGGGGTAGACAAAAGAACAACATAAGGACCTCTCCACTTGGGCCCTAACGGTACATTATTCCACTCTTTAATCCACACTTGGTCTCCTGGATGATAACTATGAACAGGGGGATAAATATTCACAGGTAATCTATCTTGTACCCATTTCTGTACCTCCTCCATAGTCTTACCCAACTCTACAACCTGCTGCCGGGTAATTCCTTCTCCCAACTGACTCAAGTCCCCCCTTAAGTTACCAAGTACGGGAGGTGGTCGCCCATACATGATTTCAAAAGGAGAGAGGCCCATCCTTCTGGTAGGGGTACTGCGGATTCGCAATAAGGCTATAGGTAAGAGAACGTTCCACTTAAGTTGGGTTTCCTGACACATTTTAGCCAACTGGTTCTTTATAGTTCTATTCATTCTCTCTACCTTACCAGAACTCTGGGGTCTATATGCAGTATGAAGCCTCCACTTTATACCAAGCATATGAGTCAGTTGTTGTAGGCACTGATGAACAAAAGCTGGACCATTGTCCGATCCTATAGAACAGGGTAGTCCATATCGGGGTATTATTTCTCGTAGCAGGAATCTCACAACTTCTCCTGCTTTCTCTGTACGAGTAGGACATGCTTCTACCCAGCCTGAATAGGTGCACACAATTACCAGCAGGTAACGATGTCCACCCGATTTAGGCATCACTGTAAAGTCTATTTGTAGATCGGACATGGGGAGTCCCCCCATAAACTGGACTCCTGGTGGCTTTACTGGTCCTTGTCTTGCATTATTCTTAGCACACGTTACACATCTGCGTACAATGGCCTGAGTCAAGTTGGACAATCTTGGTATGTAGAAATGTTTTCTAAGAGATTCTTCAGTACTGTCTCTCCCAGAATGTGTCCCGTTGTGATAATTTTGGACAATTTCTACCGCTAGCGATGCTGGTATAACTATTCTTCCATCTTCTAGCTGATACCACTTGTTCTCCAGATACTTTCCCGGTTCAGTCTTTAACCACTCCTCTTCTTGAGCTGTATAAACTGGAGTCCATTGGGACAGTGGAGTTGGTATAAGAGCAGCTATATGCCCTACATACTCCTGTCTTCCTGATTCAGCAGCACGCTTAGCTGCACTATCTGCCATCCGATTTCCCTTGGTTACATCACCATCTCCTCTCAGATGCGCTCGACAATGTATGATACCGACTTCTTTCGGCTCCCACACTGCTTCCAATAGTTGTAGGATTTCAGCTGCGTACTTGATTTCTTTGCCTTCTGAATTCAGTAGTCCTCTTTCTTTATACAAAGCTCCGTGGGCATGAGTGGTTAAAAACGCATACTTAGAGTCCGTATAGATATTTACTCTTAAACCTTCAGCCAATTGTAACGCTCGTGTTAGTGCTATTAATTCTGCCTTTTGTGCTGATGTTCCTTTCGCCAGTGGCCGAGCTTCTATCACCTTGTCTATTGTTGTCACTGCATATCCTGCATAGCGGATCCCTTCTTTCACATAACTACTGCCGTCGGTGTAATATTGAACATCGGGGTTCTGGATGGGAAAATCACGAAGATCTGGTCTACTTGAGAATACTTCATCCATTACTTCCAAACAATCATGTTGACTTTCAGTAGGTTGTGGCAAAAGGGTAGCTGGATTTAAGGTGTTTACAGTCTCTAAATGCACTCTTGGGTTTTCACACAACATTGCTTGATACTTGGTCATACGGCTATTACTAAACCAATGATTTCCTTTGTAATCCAACAACGTCTGTACTGCATGTGGGACTCGTACATAAAGTTCTTGACCCAGAGTGAGTTTATCGGCTTCAGCTACTAGCAGGGCGGCTGCAGCTACGGCTCTTAGACAAGGTGGAAATCCGCTGGCCACTGCATCCAATTGTTTAGACATGTAGGCAACAGGTCTTTGCCATGATCCCAAGTACTGTGTCAATACTCCCACAGCCATTCTTCTTTGCTCGTGTACATATAAGTAGAATGGTCGTGTGTGATCAGGTAGACCTAATGCTGGGGCACTCATCAAAGCCTTCTTCACATCTTCAAATGCCGTTTGCTGTTCTTGGGTCCATAAGAAGGGGTCGTGCTCTGTACCTTTGATAGCTGCGTACAGAGGTTTTGCTAGTATCGCATAACTGGGAATCCATATCCTACAGAAGCCTGCTGCCCCCAAGAATTCTCGCACTTGTCTTCTATTCTTGGGTATTGGTATTTGGCAGACAGCTTCTTTTCTCTCTGGCCCCATAATTCTTTGACCTTCAGAGATATGGAATCCTAGATACTTGACAGTTGGCAAACACAACTGAGCCTTCTTTCTAGACACCTTGTATCCTGCCTTCCAGAGAATGTGTAGTAGATCGTGCGTTGCTTGCTGACAGATTTCTTTTGTAACTGCTGCTATCAACAAGTCATCTACATATTGTAACAATACACACTCTCCTGGGATGGACTCGAAATCCAATAGATCTTGACTTAGGGCTGAACCAAATAGGGTAGGTGAATTTTTAAACCCTTGGGGCAGTCTTGTCCAAGTCATTTGGCGTTTTGAGCCCGTTACAGCGTTCTCCCATTGGAAAGCGAAAATACATTGACTTTCTGCGGCAATTCGGAGGCAAAAGAAGGCATCTTTGAGATCTAAGACTGTGAAGTAAGTAGCCCCGCCCGGAATTAAAGCAAGCAGGTTATATGGATTGGGTACAACTGGATGTATGCTAACAACCGCATCATTGACTGCTCTTAAGTCCTGCACAGGTCGATACTCATCTGTGCCGGGCTTTTGAACAGGCAGCAATGGGGTGTTCCAGGGGGAAGTACAGAATTTTAGGATACCATACCGTATGAACTTATCCAGATAGGATTGGATGTTCTTCTTAGCCTTCTGCGGAATGTGATATTGTCTTAGGCTCACTGGATAAACCCCATGTTTCAGTTCAATTTTTATTGGTGGAATATTGCGGGCCAGTCCTGGTGGGTTGTTCTCTGCCCAAACTCCTGGTATGTTAAACAATGTCTCATCACTCCTAGGGTTTTGGCTAGTCAACACTGTATAAAGTCGCCACTCTTCTTCCTTTGGTACGGATAAAGTCATAATACCTGAAGGTCCATTAAACTTTAAGGATGTTGTTCCATTTGGTAGGAACGTAATCTGCGCTTGTAATTTTGATAGCATATCACGTCCCAGCAATTGGACTGGACATTCAGGCATATAAAGGAATTGGTGTTTTACTACGTGGCCTCCCAATGTACAGAGTCGACTTTTAAGAACCGGTCTTTCAGCACTTCTTCCAGTTGCTCCTATCACAGTAATAGTCCTTCCAGATGGAGGAGCAACTAGATTAGTCACCACTGAATGTTCAGCACCAGTGTCGATCATGAACGCACTCCTTTTCCCCCCTATTGATACATCGACCATAGGCTCCGCTCGACCAAGGGGGATGGAGCCCGGTCGGTATCAATAGTCCTCCATGACCGTGTCAGCCAATCCTACGAAGTCCCTACCTTCTCTATCGCGGGACCTTTGCGCTGCTGGAATATATCTGTCTTCCCTAACACTTCCTCTGTTCCCATTACTCCCTCTATAACCATTACTCCCTCCGGGACCTCCTCTACCTCTCGCTCTGCCTCTAAAGTTTCCGTAGCCTGCCCTGGGTTGGTCTCTCTCGTACTGCTCTCTTTGCGGACATTCGTTCCTCCAATGCCCTTCTTCCTTGCAATACGCACACTGATCCCTACTCAAAGGCTCCCTACTCCATCTATTATTGCCTCTATCTGGGCCCCGTTTATCTACGCCTGCGATCGCTACCGCTAGCATATCAGCCTTTTTACGCATCTTGCGCTCTTCCTCTTTCTTACTTTCTGTATCCCTGTTCATATAGACCTTATTTGCTACCTCCATTAGTTGGGTGATGGACATACCTGCAAACCCTTCTAACTTTTGTAGCTTGCGCTTAATATCTCCGTATGCTTGGCTGACAAAGGCGGAGTTAACCATTCGGGAATTGTCTGCGTCTTCCGGATTAAAGGGGGTGTACAAGCGGTACGCCTCCAATAATCGGTCATAAAAGACACTGGGCGCTTCATCGCTTTTCTGGATCACCTCAACTGTCTTCGACATGTTAATGGCTTTCTTTCCTCCGGCTTTCATGCCAGCAATTATAGCGTCTCTATAGGCTCTGAGTTGAACCATATCAGCACCATTTACGTTCCAATCGGGATCAGTGTTGGGATAATGTGTTGCGGCCCATGCTGCTGGATTAGCTTGGTTCAAAGCACGGGCTCTATCCTCTAATGCTTTAATGGCTGCTTGATTTATTCTTGTCCTTTCCTCATTGTTAAATAAAGTCATTAGTAACTGCTGGCAATCAGCCCATGTCGGATTATGCGTCTGTACTATTGAGGTGAACAGATCAGTCATGGCTTGTGGTTTCTCAGTATACGAGGAATTATGGGTCTTCCAGTTTAAAAGGTCGGTAGTGGTGAAAGGGACATATACGAAGACAGGGTCAGCGTGTGCTATTTGACCTGCGGCATCGATATAAGCTGACCCGGGATTTAAGCGAAGAGGCATCTGATAGTGCTTTAATTGTTGGGCACCAGTCAACTGTCGGGTTTGGATGGGGCTACGTAGGGAAGCGTCAGTCATGGGTTCCGGTCGGGGAGATATAGGGTATGGGGATGTGGGAGGTTGGTTTTGGGAAAAGGTAGTGAATAGAACACTTCGGGCCGAGCTAGATGAAGCTTGACCGGAAGTCTGAAGTGGCGCCAAATCAGGATATTCGTTTCTAATGGGGGTGGATTCTGGTTCCGGAAGGGGAGATTTAGTACGAGGGGGGGTGGATCCTGTACTGGAGGAGGAAGCGGAAGTGGATGAGGGTAATGAGGGGAGGGGTGCAGGACTTCCTGCGTTTGCGTCACTTCCTCTTACCGGAAAGTAAGGGGGCGGCAAAGGGATCTCGGACTCAGGGGGCGTGTCCAAAATGGGCCTAACACCAGTCCTAGTGGACGAGCAAGTCCTAGCTACCATGAGGCGACACTGCTCCTCGTGGCATGTCTGGAGCCATTTTGGCGAGTCATTTACGGCCTGTCTCCAACAGTCAATATAAGGAAACTGGCCGTAAAGTTCAGGCCTACCCGATACAGCCACGTGTAAGTGCTGTACCAGAGTTGGATCCAAACTGCCACGTGGCGGCCATGCCGCAACCAAAGTAGGCCACTCCCTAGTGCACAAAGTGACCAAACGTACAGGGGACATCTTAACCCCAAAATCACAAACTTTGAATCCCTTTTTAAAATTCTTAACCATACATCCTAAGGGATCCGGAATCGTTGACTGCGACGCACCCATACTTAACAATGGAACGTCGTCGACAACGAATACTATACACGCGTACTATTCAACAGTCACACCCGTTTCCTCTGGCAACAGCACCACGTGGTACGGTTACCAAGTGAAACGTACACAATAACAATAAACACTCAGGGAATTCCCGTACACACACAGCTGTTACACCAGTCACTATATAATCAATATTATGCCCTTTGGCGTAACTATACAGTCACCCACGCTATAATTCTCTATATACGAATTACCCGTCTATAACACACCCCAGTAACATCGTCTTTTACAAATAGCGGTTACAGTACGGTTAGCATAGGTCAAAGCACAAGTTAAGGTCACAATACAATTATTAGTGGTTATGGTGTTAAACATGCAATGGACGACAATGATTAGTACTTATTATATAATGTCAGTAAATATACAGGGTTATGGTACCGTGCACTATAATACAGCAACACACTATTAACACTCTCGCTAGACGGCTGAGCTCGCGCTATCTAACAAGATATACACTTTACTAAAACAATCGTTAACACATTTACAATTCCCAACTAAACTATTGGCCAGTACCTTGAATGGACTACCTAAAACTATATACACCCGTTTTGGTTAGCCACACTGCCCAATCACCACATATACATAGCGAGCTAGAGAACCGAATTTACACAGGCGCCTCTTAGTCGCACTATACAACGAGCTAGAGATCCGAATTTACACAGGCGCCTCTTAGTCGTACTATCAAAAGTCTAGTGGGTTCCAAATTTACACGCCTTCCCACTTAGCCCAGATAGGATGAGAACTAGCGAACCGAATTTACACAGGCGCCGCTTAGTCTCCCGGTCCCTCCGACCTAGCGAACGTAATATACACCCTAGAACGCTAGTCTAGACAAGACACCGGTGTCCGGCTAGGGCTATCTTACACCAGGACCCCGCCTGACTAACCAAATCAAACGGTCTGACTAAAGAGCGTTCGATCGAGCGGTGCGCCTTCGCTCCTTCCCTCCGACAGAGGGGGCAGATACAGATTCAAAAACCCCTTTGGGCCTACCGCACAATCGGTATACCCCTAGCGGGTCCTGCCGTCTAAAACAGCAGTTATCTTACCTCCTCGTTCCTGAACCTGAGTTCACACTCATCGACGGGGACACCCCAGCACTTCTCACGTAGAGGCCGATGATCTCCTGGACAACAGACCAGTGGCGCCGAGACGAAGGGAGGTCCACGCAGAAGTTCAGGGGTGCAGCCGTAGAGAACGTGGGCAAAGATAGACCGTCTCACGCCTCTGCCTCTCAGCTACCGTTGAACGATGAGCTTCCCGGCCAACGCACCAAATGATACCGGAGAAACTGACGGAAGCCAAGCACAGAGAGATGGACACAGGTTTCTTCAGGAAGGAAGAGATTCTTTATTGGATCACCGATCGGGACTCAGAGGGACTAGCGTCACCAAAATACAGCAAAGTCTGAGTACTGAATACATAGAGTACATTCCTTATATAGCACTGTAGCTCCTCCCACAATTAACTACACCCACACATACCCTTAACCTATTTAATAAATAGAGTCTAAACTCATCCATCCGGTCTAACCACGTGGCTCATCTGATACAAAGGAGAGGGACGCGTAATTCCAGTTCTTACATTCCTGCACCTGGTCAGTACAGTGATAACAGTATCTTAGCTACGTGTTATTAACTAACTGATACTACAAACACATATACATACATATGCCTTGTGGCAATCTTAGCCTGCTAAACTTGTATTTTACTGGAATTACATCACAATACGTCTTAACAAACCTCACTCCCAGCTAATGAATTCTTACACTTCCGCCCCAAATAAATTAATATATAAATAACAACCCCCTCCTCATATAACTCCATACACCACCCCCAAAATAACTCAATATACAGTAGATATCTTACACTCCAGCATTATGTATCTCACATATATTACACTTACTGCCTCAGTTATGAAATGTACTATATACAGATTACAATCCTTTTCTGAAATATGTTTTAGAGAGGTTACACCCCCTCCTCAAATAATGAAATATACCTTATATAGAACACACCCCTACTCAAATAATGAAATATACTTTATATAGAATACACCCTGTACTCAAAATATGAAAAATACATTATATAAAATTCACCCCTACTTAAATAATGAAATATCTCTTATATAGATTACACATAATAAAATATACTTTATATATGTTTCACTCCCTCCTCGTGTAATGAAATATACTATACATAGTGTATGACCCCTCCTAGAATAATTAAATATACTTTACATTACCAACTCCTCAGATAATGGACACTTTGTATATTTTATACTGCATCTTCAAATAATGGAATGTAACTTGCATTACACCCCTGTGACAGACCACCCAGTCATGTAGAACTGTCTCCCAGTTCTCCCAACTGCCACCTCCCTCTAAAAATGACTATAATCACTACAGTTACTTTTCCAGCCTGTGCCTCCCAACCTAGCACCCTTTCCAGCAGGGAATTCAAAGAGGTACAGCGCGCCTCACTGGGAGCAACTTCCAAACTCTCTGGAACTCATGATCAGATTGCGGCGTTGTCATGGTCCAGTAAAATGTTGGTCCCAGGCCACCTTTATAGAGCGCTATTTGGAGGGGTGACAGAGTAGGTGGTGAACAATACCCAGTCTTGAGAGATCTGGATGTACCGATGGTAAGCACCATCATTTCAGGTGACCGGGAATTCCCACCTAGCGTGTGGAACACTGCGTCGGATCGGAGGAAGATTGCGGCCCGGTCAAAACATTACTTCTAGCTGACTCAGGCCAGCCCCCTACAATCCAAACATTTTTTTGATAGAGTAGGTGCTCAGCTTTCCAGGGAACGATGTCGTGATGTGGGCACATGAACCCTGTTTTTATGTTAAATTGTTAACCAGAGCCGAGGTGTCTGTCCGTTAATTAAATGATCTGGTCAGGTACAGACACCTAGCGCCGGGTATGTTTCAATATGCATTGTTCTCCTGGGAACCACCAGTTGAGAACCCAGGTATAAAAGTGTGGCATCCATACAATAAAGACAGCTCTACTTCATCCTACACTACGTCTCAGCTAATGCTTGGGGAGTATGCGATATAACAACTATAAACACTAAACTATGATCTATAATAACTGAGGGAAAGGGAGTCAACAACGAACTCAAATAATGAAATAACATAGTTGTGAATAGTTTAAAGAATAATTAAATATAATTTCTAAAGTTTACTTCCCCATGTCAAATAATATAATATACCTAGCATACATTACACCATCTCCCCAAATAATATATCTTATATACGTCAAACCCACTCCTTAAATAACAAAACATCCTGTATATACATCACACATCTACTCTCTCCTTCTCCCCAGCAATATAACACAGTAATGTGCGTTGTGTATGAGTGTTCGGTAGCACAAATAGACAGAATAATGTGCTTATAAACATAGCATGGGAGGCTAAACAACACACTCTTTACAAAGCTGTAAGCAACTGTGACTGTGGTCCAGAGTTTCACTGTATCTGTATGTTGCTAACCAATTACATATAATTCTTCAATGAAGAACGGCAAAAGTGTGTTGAGAAAAGTGATGCAAAGCTGTAAAATAGGACCTGCTGATATTATGGACAGGGCCTAACATATCAAGCCCTGTGCTTCTAGCCAGGCCTTAAAAGTTACTTGTCACTCCTAGCACCATAACCACTTCAGTGGGATGTAGTGGTTATGTTATTTGGAGTGCCATGGCAACCCCCAATTTAAGTAATTAAACAATTTTTTAATGTTTTGACTTCTTGCCTTCTTACCACTGATTGATGCTCCCACTTTCACTACTTCCTACAGAGAGCCAGATGCTCCTGAGCTAAGCCCTGTAGTGCAAAGCTAGCTCATTGGTTCAGAGCAGTTAACTTCTGCATCACCAGGCTCATACAAAAGCTTCCAGTTCTCCGGCAGAAGTTAAGGAAGCAGGGAGTGGCACCCCAGTAGCAAAATGGTTTTACTACTTACA
Source organism: Pelobates fuscus (assembly GCF_036172605.1). Classification (NCBI taxonomy): domain Eukaryota; kingdom Metazoa; phylum Chordata; class Amphibia; order Anura; family Pelobatidae; genus Pelobates; species Pelobates fuscus. The sequence goes on along the minus strand of NC_086319.1, from coordinate 383,244,857 downwards.
ATAGGGGAGGTCTACATTGGTTAAAGGGACACTGTAGGCAACCAGACCACTTCAGCTCATTGAAGTGGTCTGGGTGCCAACTACCATCACCCATAACGCTGCAAGAGTAATTATTGTAATTTATGAACTGCAATTGTAGCAGAATGAACGTTATAATACCCTTTGTTCAGTTGTCCATACCCCCCGTTCGTTTACCGAACCCCCATCTGTGTGGTCCCTAGGTTTTGTATCATTTAACAACCGAACACCCCTGGCTGTTAACCTCAAATTGCTTGTTAAAGAAAGTGTTTCCCCTGCGTGGCCGGCGTTTGTATTACCGAACGCACATGTGCAAACAAATGGACATTTTTCCTTTAGAACGTGGGCAGCGGTACATGGTCGTCGACGACCTGGAACTAATTTCACCTACTCTCCTCCGCGAACATCCGGTAAACTGGTAACTTCCCGAACCAGTTACAAAACGGCATTCGGGAGACCTTAACTACTGAACAGGGGGAACATTTGTATGCTAGCAGCCAGGGGGAGCCTTTGTGTGAGAACTCTCAAAAGAAAACCAGTCGAAGCATAAATTTCTCTGCAACTGTTTTGGGGGTTTCACCTCGTGGCCGACCAGTCAACACTTCACTCGAATGGCGTTCCTAAACCACGTAACGGATATGAGTGATATTTTGGCAAAGTGGGCGCTCAGATCCCAGCTATTCGATGAGGTAACTTTCGTGGGGTTCTGAAATATTAAAAGGTGTTTTATGCTGTTTATAAATATTGCATATTTTCTTACCTGAGAGATAATTTAATTAAAGAGTTGTTCTTACTTAATTATCTCTCAGGCACAGAGGAGGAGCCTGTGAACTGTTTACTTGTACCTTGTTCCCTCTCAGGTCCACAGGGGGGGGGGGAAACCCCTGGAATATGATTTAAGAAATCTCTTGCATGGGGAGTTGCATAAAAGCCAGCTGTGGCTGAATAAAAATCAGTTGACTCCCAGAACTGTGTGTTGTCCAGTTACTGGGGGGATTTTGTCTTGTATATTGGATTTCTTCTTTAGCTATACGGGTTGAACAGCAGAGATATTTATATAAGATATACAATTGTTGGAACTTGTGAAAATTTGGTGCTACTATCACCTGTGTGAATCACTCAACACACACATAAAGTGCAACAAAGTAAAGTAAAAAAGGTGGTGCGAGCACTCAATAAATATAAATAAAAACGTTACCAATATTGGCATAGACACATTCCTAAAAGTAAGAATAAAAGACCATAGGGTAATATAGTTAGCACATATATAAAACCATATATTCTTGGTCCAACTCACATGATTCTGAGTCACTTAAAAAGCTGACTCAGACTAAAGGTGTAAAGCGGAGATAAATCGCTAGTATGCTGGACTCCTATAGTGGTCAGGATCAATCCTGTTCGTATTCATAGTGCTTTAAGCGGAGATATTTATGCTGAATATTGAAACTCCGCTACAGCAATAATTACCTTGCAGGATTAAGTCCTCCTCTAATGGCTGTCTACCAGACAGCCACTAGAGGGACTTCCGGATTCTTAGACGACTTTTGGTCATCTAAACGATGCTGGACGTCCTCACGCTCTGCATGAGGACTTTTAGCATTGCCAGAATCCTCATAGGAAAGCATTGAATGCGTCTAATGCGCGCCCATTGCTGCGCATGCGCATTAGTCTCGCCCGCTGGCGGAGGAGGAGCGTGGGCGGAGCCTGACCCAGCGCTGAGGGACATCACCGCTGGATTCAGGTAAATGACTGAAGGGGTTTTAACACCTTCAGCGATGTGGTATGGGGGGTGGGAGGGAGGGGGGCACTCCAAGATTCTACAGTGCCAGGAAAATGGAGAATCATTTTAAGGTGCTTGGAGTGTTCTTTTAAACTGTGAGAAGAATCTTTCAGGTCTACTACTATCTGTTTCTGACATAAGGCAACATTAAAACAAAAAGCACACTTTTCAGTTTTTCATGATGACACCGGAGCCACAATTATTCCAGTAGTCTCAGCTACACAGAGGTTGTTGAAGTTGATATACTGACACGCATAAACTGCCTTTGGTTGCCATGGAAACATGCACCTGTACAAATCAACACTGTTTTAACGTCATCTGCCAGAACATGAATGAAGTATTCCAGGAAATGAATTTTGGCACAATACTCTGTTGCTTTTTTTTCTTGCAATGCTAAGGAAACATTGTAGTAAACATGTTGTAGCTCAGACTTGGAATGTAGACTTTTTTTCATATCAACAAAGACCATGATATTTTAATATGACATAGCAAATAAGACAAGTAATTTTTTTCCATTTATCATTTTAGTGTTTCTTTACAGTATGTGGAAATTTAAAAGTGAATATTATTTAGCGGCTGAGGTAAAAGAAGAACAATTAATTTCTTTAGTTCATACCTGTACAACATGTGTCCCGCCAAATATTTTGTGTGGCCCGCACACTAAAGGGGCCAATTGGGTGGTCCCTGCACTTAGGGCCAGCCGATGTGCGTGTTCAGCAGATCACTGAGGCCCTTTAATTGCGCGACCGGGCCCTTGCTAATCTGCAGCCTGAAAAGAAGTGAGAGCAAGTGACTTCCTCCCAGAGAAATGTGGAGCCACGCTGGAGGGTAAAGCAGTGAGATGGAGGTCCGGGGGAGACAGGATAATGAACAAGAAGGCTGGAGAGGAAGGGGTACAGGCTGCAAGGGCCAGCCCCTATCTCACAACAGTCTCAAGCAGCATACTGGACACCAGGGCAGCCACCCTCCTGCACCCAAAATGTAGGGAACTGCAGGGTGGCTATAACAGTGTATATTTTGACCTGTATGCCTGTCAGTGTGTGTCTGTGTGCATACAATGGTAATCAAAATGATTCAACCCCCATTGAAAATCAGCTTTATTCTCAAACATTAGACTTTCAACTGTTTGCACTGAACACATCAAACAAAAGCAATTGAAATAGTTAAACACAATGAATGATTCAAGTGGTTTCCCTAAATTCAACTGAAAATGCAACTTATAATGGCTTCTCCAATCTCCAAATTATTCAAACCCTTTTCTGGCAAGCATCTTTTAGTAGAGCACCGTTTTGCTGTTATGACCTGCTGCAAATGAGATGCAGAGCCAGACACCAGCTTATGGCAGCGTTTCTGGGGAATTTTAGCCCATTGCAGTTCAGTAATATTCTGGGGATTGCGTGCTGCAACTGCCTTCTTCAAATCCTACCAGAGATTTTCTATGGGGTTCCAAGTCAGGTGACTGTGATGGCCACTATAATATTTTCCAGGACTTCTTCTGCAACCAAGCCTAGGTGGAATTTGAGGTATGCTTGGGATCATTGTCTTGTTGGAACGTCCAATGACGCCCAAGCTTCAGCTTCCGCACAGACAGCATGACGTTTTATCCTAGGATTTCTGATACTTCAATGAACCCATCTTGCCTTCCACGTGCTGAAGGTTTCCAGTCCCAGAGGATGCAAAGCAGCCCCAGAGCAATCACCGAGCCACAACCATATATCTGTCAGTGTGTGTGTCTGTGTATCTCTATGTCTATCAGTGTGTATCTGTATGTCTGTGCGTGTGTCTGTGTATCTCTATGTCTATCAGTGTGTATCTGTATGTCTGTGCGTGTGTCTGTGTATCTCTATGTCTATCAGTGTGTATCTGTATGTCAGTGTGTGTGTCTGTGTACCTCTATGTCTATCAGTGTGTATCTGTATGTCAGTGTGTGTCTGTGTATCTCTGTCTATCAGTGTGTATCTGTATGTCAGTGTGTGTGTCTGTGTATCTCTATGTCTATCAGTGTGTATCTGTATGTCAGTGTGTGTGTCTGTGTATCTCTATGTCTATCAGTGTGTATCTGTATGTCAGTGTGTGTGTCTGTGTATCTCTATGTCTATCAGTGTGTATCTGTGTGTCAGTGTGTGTGTCTGTGTATCTCTATGTCTAGAAGTGTGTATCTGTCTGTCGGTGTGTGTGTCTGTGTACCTCTATGTCTATCAGTGTGTATCTGTATGTCAGTGTGTGTGTCTGTGTATCTCTATGTCTATCAGTGTGTATCTGTGTGTCAGTGTGTGTGTCAGTGTATCTCTATGTCTATCAGTGTGTATCTGTGTGTCAGTGTATGTGTCTGTGTATCTCTATGTCTATCAGTGTGTATCTGTATGTCAGTGTGTGTGTCTGTGTATCTCTATGTCTATCAATGTGTGTGTCTGTGTATCTCTATGTCTATCAGTGTGTATCTGTGTGTCAGTGTGTGTGTCTGTGTATCTCTATGTCTATCAGTGTGTATCTGTGTGTCAGTGTGTGTGTCTGTGTATCTCTATGTCTATCAGTGTGTATCTGTGTGTCAGTGTGTGTGTCTGTGTATCTCTATGTCTATCAGTGTGTATCTGTGTGTCAGTGTACCTCTATGTCTATCAGTGTGTATCTGTATGTCAGTGTGTGTGTCTGTGTATCTATATGTCTATCAGTGTGTATCTGTGTGTCAGTGTGTGTGTCTGTGTATCTCTATGTCTAGAAGTGTGTATCTGTGTGTCGGTGTGTGTGTCTGTGTACCTCTATGTCTATCAGTGTGTATCTGTATGTCAGTGTGTGTGTCTGTGTATCTCTATGTCTATCAGTGTGTATCTGTGTGTCAGTGTGTGTCAGTGTATCTCTATGTCTATCAGTGTGTATCTGTGTGTCAGTGTGTGTGTCTGTGTATCTCTATGTCTATCAGTGTGTATCTGTATGTCAGTGTGTGTGTCTGTGTATCTCTATGTCTATCAGTGTGTATCTGTGTGTCAATGTGTGTGTCTGTGTATCTCTATGTCTATCAGTGTGTATCTGTGTGTCAGTGTGTGTGTCTGTGTATCTCTATGTCTATCAGTGTGATCTGTGTGTCAGTGTGTGTGTCTGTGTATCTCTATGTCTATCAGTGTGTATCTGTATGTCTGTGCGTGTGGGTGTATATCTGTATTTTTATATGTAATTTGATACCTTTACTTGAGAGTGAGGCGCTAAAAACCTATCTATGGCCTGAAGAAGTTTAGTCTATTTTAATTTTGGCCCTTACCTACTGCCAAGTTGTGCAGGTCTGTTCTAACACATCCCTAAAGAATTATCAATGTTTTTTTTTTCTTTTTGGTGTGGATTTCTTGGTGAAACCAGATGCATGTATGATTTTTTTTTTTTTATTAGTGTGTATCATTGTTCCTGAATCAGACGGGAAGTGTATATGTTCCTCTTAAAATTATTATTTATTTCAAAGAAAAGGGAAGAAAAGTACTATTTTTATGCTCCCCATGTCTGACTCACAAGTAAGGCTCACGTTTACAGCAGTTTCAAAGCATTACATCAGCATTGGTCGATACTTGTGTTGACTGTTATAAAAACCTTGGGTTGACTGGATTGTAAAAGATACTTTCAAGGGCTCAGTCTGTCTTCTAAAACAGCATTTATCTATGCGCCAAGCTCTCCACTGCAGCCTGGAAACTGTGATCCACACTTTCCAAAATAGCTCAACGTTATGACAGACCTCCTGCACTCTGACTGAGTGCCTTCGACAGGTCTGCTTCCTCACTACAACAACGGGACTCTAGAGCACTTCAGGCTAAGTCGCTGAAGATTGACTGGGGTCTCTGAGGACCTCTAACACTACATCAGGCTACCATGATTATAGCTCAGGAGACACTCTCACTTGTAAAGCAGAGACTATAGCTTTTCCCCCTACACATTAGACAAGTCTAAATCTTGGAGACAGAATTCAGACTTCAGCACAGTTAATCATACACAGCAATGTTGACTTTTCCAGTAGGGAGTCCTCCATACAAAGTAATGTACAGTACAACTGTCCCTCTCTTTCTGGGGACTTAATAAAATTATCCCCAGCTAACATAATCGACACTCTGATGTGCCCTCATAGTACTAGAGGTACAACACACAAAATGTCCACAAGGACCCCTTTTACCTAGACCATATTAACATACAATAATCCCTGGAAAGCTTGTTACCGAGCACTCTTGCAATCCAAATAGTGAATTGATTGGAGAATCCGTGCCCGAGTTACAGCATGTTAATTAAAGTTTTACCGGGTCGCGGCTATTCTTTGTTCCGGCGAGTTCCATGCAGGCTCCCAGACCTCTGAGGGAGAAAGCGTTCTCAAGCCCCAGGTATCCTCCAATGACTCCTTGCCTCCTTACCTCCCCTCCAAATAGTGCTCTCTTTGGAAGTTGGGGGACTGAATGATACCTGCTTAAAGATTGACTGGACCTCAGCAAAGTTCCGATCCGAGGAACACTTCCAGAGTGTTTCAGCGTATCTCATGATCAGGCATTCAATATGTAACGTGAGTCCAGGCAATCTACAGAGGTCCTCAGAGGTCCTCGGCTGAAAATCACTGTAAGCATCCGTGGGCACCATACCTCTCTCCACAGTTATAATAGCCCCTCTGCTAAGAAAAAGAAAGAGCCATAGCAGGTTGATTATCAGTCCTCTCTGCTTAGTTCACACCGTCTTGTAACAATAGCTAGGCACAAATCTATCAAAGCAAATAACCCCTCACTCACCCCCCACGTTGGGAGAGGGGAATGGACGTTTTAAAGTCCAGACTCGCTCCTGATTAACTGAGAGTCAACGAGAATCTTGCTCAGATTAAGGAACATTTATACAATACTTACAGTAATTTTCTTTTTTCATGGCAGCATCGCTTATGGCTAGCTCCACCCCCAGCCGTCACAGGACAGGAATAAATTAGATAAATGAATCAGACTGTTAGGCATAAAAGTACCTCCTCCCTTCATACAGAGTCCAGTTATCAAGCACAAACGTATTAAGGGCAGGAAACCTGATGTTGCCATAAAAAATAGCCAGGAAAAGAAAATTACGGTATGTATTGTATATATTTTCCTTATTCCTCGCTAATCATGGCAAAATAACGTATGGGTAATACCTAAGATATAAATAAAATGTATTGGAGGGTAAAACAAATTTTTTTCAACACAATAAAAAACACAATAATTAATTAATCTATCTCCTGGGGAGGATCTAAAGTACTTTTGTATTTATTCATCAGCCATCCGTGTTCCTAAAGAATACTCATTACCACTTGAGTATGATAAATGACTTTCTGGCAAGAAGGACCTACTATAAGAATGTCATCCAAGTAGTGAAATATCTCTATGTTTCTTCTTCTTATGTGATGGTGGAAATGGACTCAATCTTGAAAGCTCTTATCTTGAGTCTGGAACTGATGTTCTTTAGATCCAGAATTAACCCCCACTTCCATTGAGGTTTTGGGGCTTGGAATAAAGTAGAGTATTGTCCCTTGAATCTTTCTTCTTTTGGGACTTCCTATATAATTTCTTGTTTCAGGAGCTTGTCGATGCTTTCTTTTATCATCTTTACTTTTATTTCCTTTGACACACTTGACCTTTTGAAGATGTGCTTGCTTGAAAAACTGCGGAATTCTATTTTGTAACCGTCTGAATAGGACCAATAAATCTGTAATGTGTGTGGTCCAGATAGGGAAGAATAACTGGAGTCTTCCACCAATCTTTCCTAGCTGGACCTGCAGACCTTCAGAAATTCTTACTTGAGGTTATAGTTCCCTTACCTGTTGACTTCTTAGGATTAGTTGTTTGTGGATAGTTTCTCCAGCTTGTGTTTCTGGAAGGAATCCCTTCCAGGTCTGTAGCTTCTGCTTTCTCAAAAGAACCGGTCCCTGCATCTTTTATTTCTCCATGATTGTGAATTTGGTCACCTTTTCTCTTGAGGCAAAAAGGCTTTTTTTGCCATCAGCTGACTCATCAAAAACGTTGCCATATAATAAGTCCCATTGGAAGGGAAGTCCACAAAGAGTACCTTTAGAGGCATAGTCATCACCCCAGGAGTCCATAGTCAGCCACAGGGTTCTTTTTGAAGCTACTGATAATGGCATGCTTTTGGCTATGATTTTTGTAATATCCAAAGAAGCCTCCAAGCAAAACTTGCTATCTAAACACATTAAGACTTTCTATAAAATGCTCCCTGTATACCCCACTCTCGATATCTTCTTCCATATTAATTAGACATACTTTTATATCCCCTGAGAGTGTTGTTAATGCCACTGCAGGATGCAGTGCAAAACCTAGAGAAAAGTAAGATTTTATAAGATCTGCATCCATTCGTTTCTCCATTGGTTCTCTAAGACAATCTAAAGAGTCTATTGGAAGAGTTGATCTTTTTGCCATTTGATAACTGCTGCCTCAATTTTTAGAATGAAATTCCACGATTTGCAATCAGCAGGAGCATATGGATATACCCTAGATGCTTTATTCTTGAGTGAAGATTTATTTTCTGGTTTGGTCCACTCTTGGAGTATGACATCTTTTATGGCTGAGTAAATTGGAAATGTAGATCTAATAGACTTAAGGTACTCTAAATCTATCCACTTCTCGAGTATCCAACCTATAAGCATAAGAGTAACGAGCTTGTCGATCGATCTGGAGTCCAAGGATCTAGGACGACCTGCCTCCTCATCATCTTCTTCTTCCAAGAGTTTAAAGATATCTGAATCCTCTTCCGACTCAGAAGAATTAGGTTCTGCTCTAAGGCATTTAGCTGATGCCTTTTCTGTGGTATCCTTCTGCTAAGGCCTAGGAGATACATAATTTGAGATCTTCTTGAGGAGAACCTTTTCTATTCACATCCTCTGCTACCTCCATAAGACATGCTCTACATAGCAGTAAAAGTCCAGGGCAGCAACTTCTAGAGGTCTGAGAAGCAATAGCGCAGAAATTATTAAAATCTGAACAATAAGGGCTGCAAAATCCAAAATAAGCAAGTATTGATGTTTTGATGTCCTTTTCAATAGCCAGGACTCGCACATGTTAACTGCCGTGGAAGGCAAATGTCGTAATAACCTACGCGACCAACCTAGTTAATTCGCGCTGATTGGGAAGACGAATTATGACCAAAGATGCCAGAAATAGATTTCCCTTGGCAAAGAGCATCTTGGGCAGATGCAGCAAGACTGCCTGAAGGTAGAGGGGGGCAAAACTGAGCACTCTTAATATAAAAATAGTACTTACCAGTTCCCAATATCCAAGCAGGAAAATGTATATTGAGATATAATATTACAAGACTACAAAATTACATATCAAAAAGACATCCAGAACAAACTTAGAATAATAAAGCAGAAGAATAAGTAAATTATTAGAATATGGCTTCTGCTTTAAGGCTTCACCAACCCCTACATTTGAAAAGACACAATTAATAAAATCCTATAATCCCATGTTGCAGACTTGATTAAATATAGAGCCCGATTCACCATTATGTCACCAGGTAACCTGTAGCAACTTGGACAGATATTCATTGACATCAAGCATTTTAGAGGATTCGACTCAGGTAGGTAGGTAGGGAGAATCTGATTCAGGAAGGGGATATTTCTCTGGAAGGGAATGTGTGCATTGCTTTGGATGAATTTAGTAAAAGATTGGGTACTTTCCTTCATGAACATTCACCATGACTGCCCTAAGGCACACAGGCAGGAGCATGGGTCAATTTTCGCACTGGGGCCCCATGGATCGTATGTACGCCACTTTGCGTATGTCTACGTTTGGGGCCCCCTTAGACAAGCGCACCAGAGCAGGAAATCCCTCTAATCTATGTTCGGGGAAATTTCCCCGAACATAGAAAAATGCACCAGAGCAGGGACGTTCCCCGAACATAGATTTGAGGGATTCCCTGCTCTGCTGTGCTTGTCACATTTTTGATGAAGTTTAAAGCAAGGTTCTGTTTTAGTTACTAATTAAATTTACGTACAATCATAGAATAAAATGGCTGCACCCAGCTATTGAGATCAAAGGAGAAAATATAATACATATAAATAAAGGCAAGTGGCAAAGGGGGAGAGCATAGAGGCAAGACTCATAAGGAAAGGAAAGTCAAAACTAAAAAAATATGTTGGGGCAATTGTAACACTTTGTCTGCTTCTTACCTGTGAGCCAGCAAGTAAAAAAAACTGATTAATTTATGTGCTCAATTTGCTTAGGGGGAACTCAATTATACCCACAGAAACTTCCCCTGTATTAAAAAAAATGTATATTTTGAAACTAGAAAGCTCAAGAATCCAATTTGAGTATTCTGACAAACTTCTGCAATAAAGACATTACTAAATAATCCCTGAGATCACACAAAGCAGACAGTACACGGATACCAACCATTTCCATTGGGGTTATTCACCAAAGTGAGAATTGTGGAGGACTTAAAGGAACACTATAGTCACCTAAATGACTTTAGCTTAATAAAGCAGGTTTAGTGTATAGATCATTCCCCTGCAATTTCACTGCTCAATTCACTGTCATTCAGGAGTTAAATCACTTTGTTTCTGTTTATGCAGCCCTAGCCACACCTCCCCTCGCTTTGATTGACAGAGCCTGCATGAAAAAAAAAACTGGTTTCGCTTTCAAACAGATGTAATTTACCTTAAATAATTGTATCTCTTTCTCTGTAAATTGAACTTTAATCACATACAGGAGGCTCTTGCAGGGTCTAGCAAGCTATTAACATAGCAGGGGATAAGAAAATCTTAGTTAAACAGAACTTGCATTAAAGAAAGCATAAATAGGGCTTTCTTTACAGGAAGTGTTTATGGAAGGCTGTGCAAGTCACATGCAGGGAGGTGTGACTAGGGTTCATAAACAAAGGGATTTAACTCCTAAATGGCAGAGGATTGAGCAGTGAGGCTGCAGGGGCATGTTCTATACACCAAAACTGCTTCATTAAACTAAAGTTGTTCAGGTGACTATAGTGTCCCTTTAAATGGGAAATGCTAATTTTAGGCTAAAATGGTTTGGAAACATTCCTCAACTCAACCAATCCCTGTTTTCCAGCAGCATTGTTGGGAGTGTCTAACAGCAATAATACTTGCAGAAATGTGCCTCTAGAGTACAATAAATGTGTTTAGAAATCAGTATGTGTAAATCAGATACATTTGTCTTGTTCTATATTACATTTTGTTTCATAATTTGTTATTAGTAAGTCACCTAAAATGTCTCACAGCAGCCCCACCCATGGCAACACCCACACCCCCCAAATTAAAGTGTCCCTCTTTGTTTTACCCTTTCATGACAAGACTAGGGTAAATAATATGTGACAAACTCTCAATTCTCTCTGGCATAACTGGGAAACAAGAGTAACAAGAATAGGGTTGAGAGAATATTACATTTATTCCATGGACAGGAATATATATTTGACTCCAATAAATAAACACTGTGTGTAACGGATCCCCTATACTCAGGCAGAGTATATCCGTTATGAATCTCCCGAGTCCCAAGCGCAGTAGTGATTATAGCCCAAGTTCCCCAAACATCATCCTAGACACAGTAAACACGCTCATGACACTCCCATAAACACACCCACAAAATGTCCCCAAAATGCCATTTCACCGTGACTCAGCAATAAATGACAAAATATGAAAAACACACAAATTTACATATTTCCCACCTAGGAACCCCATAGTTTATACATGCCCGGATAGCCTGGATCTGAGCGCCCAACATATTTGAAAAGCGCAGAGGAGAAGAAAGAGCAGAGGAGGAGCTGAGGACGAAGTGGAGGTGGGTGTTACATGAAGAGTAACACCCCAAGACGAGAAAATGGCATCTCTGGAACGAGGAATGGTGAGTAAATCTCAGCATTTTACATTGAATATTGTGATGGAGCTCTATATCTCCGCCAAGTATCCCTTCTACCTGGGACAGAGCAGCTAGAGTGATTATAGATTTGTCCCAAACATGAGCAGAAGTTTGATGAAGGGTAAAACAGGAACAATGTTTATTTGGAAACTCCCCACAGCCATCCCCAAGCATTATAAAACCCCAAATAGCTCTAGTGTTGGAGGGCAAGTGTGCAAAAAGCGCTTGGATCAGGTGTCTAGCCCGAGTAATCAAGGGTTGAAGATTAACCGGGCCCCGAACATGATCTGACACAGAGCTCCAGCTGGTTTGCGTCTAAGTCTTGGTCTCCATTAATGACTTCTCGGAGCCACAGGGAATGGAACTATTTCAAGTTCACCTCCTTACCTTCCCCTTGGCCTGAGTGATACCCATTTGAAGTTATTTGCGGTATTTCCCGATCAGGTGAACAGTTCCATGATGTTCCTGGGTACCTCTCGGTCGAGAACTTGTGTTCCATTGAGGCCCCAGGGGTGTCCTTTAAAGTCCACTAAACTAGTGGGGTTCAATGCTGGGCTCCCTGACTTCCTGTGAGGTCCCTACATGGCATGGACGTAGGGGTGTCATAGTGAAAATAGCTCTTCTGTGTGGAAGGTGGTTAGAGTCTAGCACCAGTTGCTGCGAGTGACCGGGCAATCCGTCACAAATCGTGTATCTCTGTGATATTTGATGCATTCAATCTATTTTGGGAATGATTTAGCCAAAGTTGAAATTGACAGAACAAGTTCACTTTAAATATTTAAATCACTGCCTAAGCTAGGTGATGGCAGCGGTGGTTATTTCAACATGTCCTTTCTGAGTCATTCTTCCTTTCTGTGGCTTTCTTTTCCTGTACTGGGATAATGTGTTAACAACTGTCTGAGGGAGACATTGGAACAAGCTGCTTATATTTTCAAGATTTGATGGCAGAGTTAGAAAAAGAATGGGAGGGTCATCAGCATGGTAAAGAGATTATTTGTATTTATTTATTTTTTAATTCTTTATTTTTCTTGTGCATTTGATTACATAACGCTATAACCTGTAGCGCCACGACAGCAATTACAGGCATTTCAATGGCATACATTGTCAAGGCAGAAATAAGCAGCACATTTTTTATGAGTAAAATAACAGACTGGGAACACTTTTAAGTTTTTAAACATGCTAAGGGAGGGGACGCCGAACCGGACCTCTGCCTGGAGGCTGTGTTTCGGGCCTAGGAGGTGCAGGTGGCTGTCGCCTTGTCTCCCATCCCTCCCAGAATTTTCGGCACATGGTGTCGAACCGATGCAGGAATCCTGCCATCCAGCCATCTTGGGTCGTCTGCTCATCACACCTGCCGTTGACCTCAGCCATCTTGTAAAAGGCCTTGTGTCGATTGAGAGGTAAGTGCCTGTTTGGTGTGGGCCGGGATAACCCACGCCGGCCCAAAGGGGGGGGAGTACGGGGCTCTGAGTATCCACTCAAGAGAAGGGCCTGGCAGCCCCGGGCTGAGAGATCGTCCGTTTCTCCCGCCAGGAATTTACCAGGCCTCTACAAGCCGAGGGCCGCAGCTGTCGATTAGCTGATTTAAGGGTGCCAGAATTCTCCCAAACGTTGCCCCAGCTGTACCGGGTGAAGGCACCATCTGGAGGAGCTTCGGTATTAGGGTATTTTGTCCCACAAATTGCTATTTAGTCGGTTTGAAGCAGGAGCTCATGCATATATAAAAATATTAATATAAAAATATTAATATTTTCCAAAGGTCACATTGATAGACACTTTTTTAAATTACTGTTTGTTGGGGTATGCAGACCCCAGTCTGGATTTAGCAACTTGTGGTTACAGGATGAGTGCATATTCCTAGTTTATGGATAAAACATTGACAAACAGTCTGCTTACAATAGATTTTTTTTTCTAGAACCCCCAATCATTTTTTTTTACAAGTGGGACCAATCACAGCTATCCTTTGGTAATTAGTCGGAAGCTTTAAGTACACATAATGGCAGTAATCATCTTTGTACAGTTGCTTTGCAACACAACAACACAACAAAGTAAAATGTATGAAATACATATTGTGGTCTGAGGTAAAGACAAGCCATGCATATGTAAGTCACATGGGTTGACTAATTCCAGGAAAACGTCATTATAATAAGCAAGTAGAGAATTCTACGAAACCGAAAGTTCCACTATACTACGTAAGACTGTGACTACATTCAACCACAAACACAATATGTCAGATTTTTAAAGGTTTTTTATTTTTATTTTACACTATAGTTAGGAGTTGCCGTCCATTTTCATGCATTATGTAAATAATGATCATTAGGAACACAATAATCAATAAAAAACAAAAGGGGCACAATAAGTCATGTCCAGGACAATGCAAATGGCAGTGGTTGTCCTGTGCTACAGTGAGTTCTCCTCCTCCTCCTGAAAAGTGTTTTTTGACCTAAGTGATTAAAGGGTTACTTCAACCACCATGACCAATTCAGTAATTTGAAGTGCTCAATTGTGGTAAAAATATGTATGTGCAATGTTTCAGCTTGAAATTCTGCACATATTGAGTAAGCAGCACTTTTGTGCCAGTGGCTAGTTACATCCCCCTAGCCAGCCAGGAACTCTGCTCCGGGCTGCCTAATGCGAATTCTGTGCATATTTTACGTAATTCGTCAACACGTGCAGCACATTAGTGACAGACATAAAGATCTTCTCTCTTGCAGGCAAAATGTCTGCAAGGGGAAGCTCACTGTCCCTTCCCTTCGTGTGATTACTCCTGCCATTGCTGAAATCGGGTGGGGGTGTTTAATATATGTAAAAGAGCTCCTGTACTCAGCCTGATAATTTAATTAACTACCAGATGCCAGGGTAGATATCACTGGATCATTTCATAGGACCTCGATCGATATACAGTTCCATGCTGTTTCGGTGTAGATCCCAGTTGGGCGCACTGCGCCTGAATGAGCCTCTTACTAATGCAAAATGTTAGCAGGGACTAAACCCCACAATGTCCGGTACGGCAAAGACACATTGTGGAAGGGTGATTATAGTTCTTTTAGGGAAATGGTGGCTGGGAGTCCTTTGTCAGTTGTCATCTTGACCAGAGTGAACCGTCACAATATTTATTCTTTATTTGTTTTTGTTTTTTTTCAATCTCAATATTTTATTGAAACTGCGAGATATATCATATCATACAGAAAAAAGAAATGGAGTTAAAAGTTTTATATGGTAATAGAGTAAAATTACATGCACAGCATAATAAACTCCTGTACACATCAGTCTCCTTTTTGGTTACTTAGATTAAACAAAAGGGATCAATAGTGCTTCCTTCACTGAACATGTGTATACTATGTGTTAACTTGAAGAATGCCTTTAGTCAGATGCAATATCTAAGACAAAACGTATTAATCCTCACATTACTTAATGATTATATAGTGCAAGGTAACAGGCACATTCGGGCTAATAGTAAACATCGAGGAACATTATGTAAGTGTTGACTGGACGTGTGCAGATTAAACGGTAAGGTTAAATACCACTGGACCGTGAATTAGTGTACTGTGGCTACGCCTAGCTAAGCACAATACCAAACTAGTTGGTCGCAGACAGATGAAAAATTGCGGGTACAGCATACATGGAGTCAGGTATAGATTGGTCGCTGCTAGATAAGGTGGTGGTGGTCACGAGGGCTCTGTGGAACCGCATAGCCGTGCCAGCTTCGGGTAAGTCACAGAAAGTATATGTTGGAATTGCCCTGTAATGTAAGCCATCAGTCAGCCAATGCCCAAAACCGGGAAGTGCTGGGTAGGCAAGCGTGAGGTCCAAAAGGCAACGGCCCCCTGGATGCGGTGCAGGGCAGTCTTCCAGCCCCGGGCCGGCATCTTCTTGCCATGGACTCGGGAGCCTATAGGGACCAAGTCCTGCCTCATAGGAGGGAAGCAAAGGGTCTTGATGATACCTTGCCGCTGGCGGCTTAAGATCCTCCGCATTTGTGGGTGATGCTGCAGGGTTTTGTCCTGTTTGGCCCTCTGCCCCAGCAGGCTAGTAATCAGGGGTATTTTCACCGGGGAGAGCTGTTTGCTTCTCAGAGGATCCTACACAATCCGGGGCCTGCTCCCTCGGATCTCCTCTCTCGATTGCAGTGGTGTGGTCATCTGACGTGCCTCCAAAGTGGCCCAGAAGTGTTCCAAGGGCTCTTCCAGGTAAGCTTCTGAGAGCACAGTGTCCGCTTCGCCCGCCAGGCCTTCTACTAGGCCTCGTCGAGATCCCTGCCAAGTTCACACCGATGGGTCTGGGGGCACCACTTCAGGGTGCAGATATGGGTGATTCCCAGATTAGGGCATTAGTGCAGGCTGAAATTACAGGAATCCGCTTATATATGAGATCTAGCTCGCAGCCCTCACATTGCACATCCCGGGGCCCAACCCCCTATTTTTTTATTTTTTCCCCCACCCCACTGTTTGGCTCAAAGTGCAGGCAGGCACTCTGAGCTGGCAAAATGGCTCAGTCACAGACTTCTCTCTGAGAAGCCCCTGCGCAGACATTATAAAGAGGTCTGCAAAGCAGCAAGAATCCAGATAAGTTACTATTTTATTGCATACTTGTTTTTGAGTTAAGGGGGACCTTTAAGGCGAAAAATGAGAACGAGGTAAGTTAGAATTGAGTTTAATTACATACATGTTACAACAGATAACTTTATGTAGTGCAGAGAAATATCAAACCCTTGGATCTTTTGGTAGATGTGTGCAATAGAAAGTTCATTCATTTCCACTGCTTTCATGCTAGGCTACTGTGTGCTGCCAGACATTAAGGGACACGCAAGACACGTCAGCTTTATACCAAACAGCAAATAATTACTGAGGAGTGTAAGGGTAGTAGTATTTGGCTATAAAACAGCTAGTCAGCATTGGAAAATATGGTAAAGGTTTTATATGTGCACGTGATGATTTCAGAGGTATTTGGAGTGCTACTCAGCATGGCCCGAAGTTTCTTCCGTTTCTATGAAAATAGCATTTTTGAAGACGATGTGGGAGTTCATGGTGTAGGATGGTGAATTCACCGCAATATTTTGTAAGAAAATAAAAACCGTCTCTACTGTGACGAGTTAGTTCCAACTCAACTGAAGGGGCTTATTCACTAAGCATTGACCTGTAGTGAATTGTGAATCAACTTTTATCAAATTGCATGCTGAAACGTCAAAATAGAAAACAAATTCTTAATCTCAGCCAATTCTATTTTTTTTTCCCTTTCTTAACTTGGCTCTAATGAAGGAAATATTTTAAAAAATGGTAGGCAGTTCCCTTGCCTGCTACCTACAATTCCATGTTTAGAGAATAAACATCACTATGTGAAGCTTACTTCCCATTTATCTGTGCTCTGTTCTTACTTTGGTTTTTTTAAATCATCTCTGGAAAGCTTTATCTAGAATGTGTTTAGAGTCATGTCTGTCATGTGTTTAGAATAATATGTTTTCTTGATTGTCCTATACAATGTGGGAGAAAAATATTACTTAAACAAATAATCCGGGCATGAGCAGTTTTAATCCCAAAGGTAAGGAAGTGCCAGGAAACTCCTGGCACCATAACAACTTAATTTTAAGTTGTGATGGTGCCTGTTGTATTTTTTTAATGTTACCAAATATGCAGTAGAGTTTGTTGCTATAGCCTATATACGGTGGAGTACAGGACTCAAAGACAACAGAGACGCCCTTGCAAACCAGGTCGGAGGGATCGGTCACTTCCCCCGCCGAGAAGATTTTAAAGCCGAATTCAGCAGGAGGACGCAGTTGCGACACAGCAAGAGTTGTTGGACCCAATGTCAGTGCTGCCCATGGGGTGCCAAACGTCACTACCAGTCACTGGGTATCGATGGGTGGGGGAGATAATTCCCCAATAACACTTAATTTGCAAGTTTTCTCCAAGAATTTGAGCTTGTTGCGTCTTCTCAGTATGGTAATGGAGCCCTGCCCCTTGTTGCTATAGCCTTTTAAAAACCATCTGGAGCACCTAGGTGATAGCCCATTAGAAAATGTCATTAAAAATAGAAAACAAAGAAACACTTAGACCAAATGCTGTCATACAATAGCACTGGTGTTAGAAATTATTCGAAGCACTGACTTTGCTACGGGTCCGTTGCTTATCAGACTGTTTAATAAGTAATGGAATGCAAATAAAGCATGTGATACAAAAACTGTTACCAACAGAAGCACTCACTCCAAGAGAGATACAGATATATTAACAAGACCAAACAGAATGAAACATAGGCCTATCTGTAAGACCAGGGACAAATCAGGTTAAGACAAAAAAGGAGGTATAATGCGACACAGTTTGGCTCATTAATTGTTCTCGGTTATTTTTTTTTTTGTATCTGAAAGATTTTTATACAGCTAAAAGAGCTGATGTAAAAGTTGGCAAAGATTTGGAATAAAACATAAAAAAACAGATAAACATTTGGACTAGCCCTCCTTGCTCCTCTAAATATAGCAAAATCTTACCTTTATCCCAGTCTGCTGCTGCTGGCTCTGCCCCCGACCTGCCTTCTTGGCTGACATCATCAGAAGGAAAGCAGTGAATTGGCTGAGCTTGTCAAGGAGTCAGAACAGGAGCAGAGCCAGCACAAGCCAATCAGCATCTCCTCATAGAGATGCATATTGTGCAGCACTGCCCCAGGAAGCAACTCTGAGGAGTAGCCACTGGAGGTATCTCTAGGCTGTAATACTAAAACCGACTTTACTCTTTTTACTGAAAAAAGCTTGAAAATACTGATTATACTCATTAGAACAAATACCATAAGCAGTAGTTGTTATGCTGACTAGTGTCAGTTTAAACTACCTTTACCTGACATTTCCAACCAATCTTTAAAGGGCACTGTAGGCAACAGAACGACTGCATCTTAATGTCCCATTGAAGAGCGCTACGGAATGTGATGGCGCTATTTAAATAATTAAATAATAATAATAAATGTAGTGATTCTGGGCCATAGAACCTGCCCCTGCAGGCCCAGCAGTGTAAATGCTACATTTTATGAGAAAAGGCAGTCTTTACATTGCTGCCCAAGGCCACCTCTAAAAGCTGTCACTTAGACAGGCATTATAGGAATTTCCTGGGATTGGCCCTGCAAGAATTTCAGGACCATTTAGCATGAGTAGATGCCAATTGGTGTGTTGGACACCAGGACTGATGACCCTAATGACCGGTGTGCCAGGGGAGATATAGTAAGTTAAACTCTTGTTTTTAATGTCATTTGGGGGGTCACTTTGAAACATGATCAGAAGTGGTAAGAACTGTCAACATTCTAAAATGTAAAGATTTTGGAGATTCAGCGCAGAAGACATTTAGGATATATTGTGGCAAATATATGCAGCTTATATTTTTACTGGCTGTAAAGCTTTGAAAAGAAAGGCACTGTATGTATTTTTGCATATCATAAAACTCAGCTTTTGGTGGTGGATCCTGACCTGCATGCTAAACGGCTGTGTTCTGAGAGAGCTCCTGGACAAATCTCTGATATATGGGATAAATTTGCTTCTTATTTCTCACTAAACAAGCAACACTAAGTCCTACCACAACTCTCATCAGACTGATCCAGCACAACGAAGCCGCAGGCGGAATTCCTGACTGTTTTAGCGGCAAATGCAGTGTGGCTTGGGAGGCCTAACGGGCAGTAAAGGTGGCCTATCTCTGGGCCTGAGGCGCCTTCTAGCCCGCCTTCAACTCATTTTCCATGTATGTGCTGACACTTGATCACTGTTACTGATAAGAAGCTATGTCATGACTGTCAATAAGTTGTACTTTACATGCACAACAAAAATAAAGAATGTTAAAAAAAATAACTAAACCCTGTTTTTTTTTTTTTTATTTGTTTTCAATTTACTATAGTGTACTGTACTAGGGAATATGCCCTGTGAAAATAAAGTCACAGTAGGATTTATTCACTAGCACCAAGCTAGGCAAGCTAGGTGCTGATACCCCATTATAGATAACCTGTGAGACTTTGCCTAAATTATTGTCAAATAATGGAAACGTAATCGTAAGAAAAACGCATTCATTAAAATTCAAATATGAGTTACACAAATTTTGAAACTTGTCTTCTAAACAATATGAGAGAAACAAAGGTCCTGAGTAGATATTATCCATTTCTTCAACAACCTTTGCTAAATCAGCTGGCTATATTTCTTGTTTTGTTTGACTTGTTTCATTTCCATGGGGAATTTTAAAGACCGTGTGTGTCTCACCACTGTAAAGACACCAGATTTGCATTCTATACTACTACCCACAAGTACCTCAATATCTCCACGTAGACCATTGCTAGAGAAGTTTCAGGGTCTAATTACTTACACGCCAATTCCAGTTTTCACAGACTTACTAGACTCATGTTACTTTGGCAAGGACACAGCAACTACCCTTTACCACCAACATGGTAAACCATTTGTAAAATAGGACAGTTTGAGCTTTTTAATTTGGGGCATTTTCATCAGGGAGCAGTATTTTATTTTATTAGCATACATATTGAACTTGTGTGTCATACTATACAAAGTATACTACACTTATATTCTGCTGCATGTCCAGAGTACCAAAATACTACATAGATTTGTAGTCGTTGTGATGCTCCGAGTGCTTCTTAAAAGAAGGTGCAGGGCTGTAACATGCACGCGCACATATCATTAAAAAAAAATCCTCAAGTAAACTTTAGTTAAGGGGAGCCAATGCTACCATTCTATTTACTAACATCCACTTCAAGGAGACTTAGAAGTAGTGAAGCCAAGATCAGTGCAGAATGAAGCATTGCTCATGATGCCAAACCCAATTCACATACCTCTGAAAGATTGTGTAGGGACAAGTGGATTTTGAGAAAGACCTCATCAACTGCTTTCACAGGTGTCTGCTACCTTGTAGCTGTGGGTGCATTACATGAGACCCACTAAAAATTACATTTAACATATTCCGCAGCACTGTACAACAGCAGACAAGTCAAATATTTAAAGTGGTGCTGTCACCTTAAACTTACCTTTCTCCTATTATGTCCTCTCTACTTTGTATTACATTTTAAAGATAAATATATCAGAAAAAAAGATCAGATTCAGAAAGAGGAAGAGAAGGGGAAACAATCGGAGAAAGGTAAGTTTTGAGGTGACAGAGCCACGTTAATCTAACAAAAAATGCATGACATACGGGAACAGTAGGACAAAGAGGGCCATGCCCCAATGAGCTTACAATCTAATACTGTACCCACAACCTTCATCTCTTTGTGGCTAAAGGGCCTCTACTGCAAAACTGATTTATATGTATGTATACATAGAAAAATACATAGAGCTTTATGTATAGTGCTAGAATTACACCCAATTATAAATATGAGTATTAGCGAAAGCTCTGTTCTATTTAAATAAACATATAAATGTTGCCTGCTGCAGCTTGAATAAGAGGCATGCCGTCAAAAGCATCATGTGCCTTCTGAGTTCATATGACACTCAGTAGACCATATCACTTCCAGAAACCAGTCAGGATGCCTGTATCTAGCTTGTGTATGTCTGGTTGCTAGGTGACGGCCTTAGACTGTGGTCAGGAGGAAGGATGTGATTGTGTGCGGGAGAAATCAGACTATCACTATCCCCACAACAGAATGTCAGTTCCCTCCTCCTTCCTCTCCCCAGCATCACATACTCCACCCATCTGCATAACACTCAGAATGTAACACCAGCCTGGTGCAAAGAAGTTAACAGCTAACTCCTTATACAGCCTAAAGGATGAAAAAAAATATGCTACGTATATATTACACTGAAACTCTAAAGCAATTATCAAATCATATTCAATCATATCAAACTGCAATAAAACTAAAGAAGGCCAAACAAAATATGTAAAACATCGAATTATTCTTTGCCTAGTTAAAGTGCATGTGGCATGTAAACAAACAGTTCACATAGCAGGAATGAAGCTCAGATGTTGCATAGGTATGCATCTGACATAGCACAAAATCAGATTAATACATTTGTATGCACCGTCTCTATCTCCTGCTAAGGCCAAATGGGGTGAAGCATGCATGCTCAGGGTGTGCCTTTTTTTTTTTTTTTTTTTTTAAACCAGCAAGACGTGGTTCCTAAAGTGACAATTTACACATAAAAGGCTTATTCACTAGTGAACATTGTCGTGAATTCAAAGTGGCGGTCAGGTGGTAATAAAGAGCGGCATGTTTGAAAACAAAAAAATGGGTAAGTAATAGCCACTGCTAACTGCTGTTATTTCCCGAGGTTGGAAACGAGCGCTTAGCCTGCTAAATAAAGTGTTGCAGTTCTTGCAAGACACAAACCTACCTGCAGAATATATTTATGATTTACAGAGAGAATGTCACCTATCTATGGAGTGTCTGCTGCATCCTCATCATGAATAGGCTAGAAGCAAGACAGACCATATTTAGCACCAGACAAACTATATTAGGAGAAAGGAAAGACTGTGTCCCTAGAAAATAAAATGTTACTGTGCTAACGGTGACATTGGCCTTGGTCACATGAATCCTCTGAAATCTCTACCTCTGATAATATCTATGCAAACAGCACCTCGGCATGGCATTAGTTTGTAGATTAGCATCAGATAGAATAGGGCCTATGTTATGAGTATATGCAGCTCACCCGTGGTGTTACAGCTATTTGCAGCAGAGCCTGTCCTCCCCCTTTTCTCCAAAACAGTGCTGGGCAGAGGGCTGGTCTGCTCAAAAGCTGGCAGAATTAGATTAGAGGTGACTCACAGCTCAGTAATGTGGCATTTAGTGAGTCACACTCAGGGTGGGGAGACTGACACCCTTTTCCCCCACCATTCCATCACACAAAAAGACACATCCAAAACGACAAATATAAAAACAGTCAAACACAACTATCTACAAACAAAATGAAACAATATAAACGGGCAGTTATAAACAGAAAGGAATAACGTTGGCACATAAAAAGACTGACAATAAACGCGTGTTGCACTGAGTTACTTAAATGGATTTGATTGATCTCGAAATTAGGAAATCAATCTGAAGTGTTCCGTAACTACATTTTCTTTGCAATTCTCGTGCATTTAAAATGTAGGGGAATATCTCATCCATCCACGATGTGTCTGTTCCCAGGACGAGCAAACGATCAAAGGGGTGTATTCACTAAACTGTGAGTAGAACAAACTTGTAACCAAAATGGTCAACAGAAAGTTTTTTTCCAGCTCTACTATTTAGACTTAAATGATCACTCCAACCCATAAACAGTCCAGTGATTTGAAGTGGTCATGGTGCCTGGACGTGCAGAATTAAACTGTAAAGTGCTGAACATACAGAGTTTAACTCCTCTGCTGCTGGAGGTCCAATTCCACCTCTGGCAGCATCATTGAGGTGTAATAAGCCAGCTCACCCCAGGGATGGCTACTGCTATTTCTGTGCATATTCCCAAGCACAGAATTGCATTTATTGGCTGAGATCTGTCAGGTGACACTTGTAGCCAATGAGTAGCTGGCGTGATAAACGTCTGGCTTCTGCAGCTCTGTAGAAGCCAGATGTCGTCTCCGACTAGAGAGACTAGGAGCAGCCCACTAGGGACCCGGGTAAGCGGGCAAACTGTTGTAAAACAGTTTGCCCAAATACCAGGAAATTGGGAAATCCTGCATCCTGTAGTGATTATGATGGTTTGTATACAGTTTGGTAATTCAATAACGAAAGACATACATACTGTGCTGGCAACACCAGCACCACATATGGGTGTACTCAGGGTCTCTGGAATTCTCACTAGGAGGCAGTGCTGTGTTATGTGCGGACCAGTGTCCCACAATTCATCTCTGGTATTCATCTTCTCAAAACTTTCAGTGTGTTATTAGATGTAAACTGTCTTAATTATCTATTATTATTGGGGGGGAAATTGGTACTTTTGACTTAAACGAATACTCTAGGCATGGCAAACACTAACTGAAGTGGTAATATTGCCTATAGTCCCATTGCACCATCCCTCTATTTAGCTCAACTGTTTTTACCTAGGTAGGGGAACCCAATTCACATTTATTCCTAATGTTATAGTGCTCCTTTAACCCCTTAAGGACCAAACTTCTGGAATAAAAGGGAATCATGACATGTCACACACGTCATGTGTCCTTAAGGGGTTAATGACTACATTTTGGTCATGTGTACCCTACCAGTTGCATGTTTGCAGACTAGGCTCCAAATGAGAAAGAGAGTATCAGATTGAGCATCACACAAAAAAGGAACACACCGGAATAAAGGCTGAAATTGTTCTACATTGAAAGTATAAAACATATTCAGACATCTTTACAAAACACTCTACAAAAGCAGAAGCAAAATGAAGATAAGGGAATCAAGGTTAGTATTCAAAGTAACACCTTTTTCATGTCTCCTCTAATGTCTCCAAACAGACCCTGCTGATTAGAGCCAGTCTATCTGTTGACAGCCAATGTAACAGATAAGATTTGAATGTCTGGGGTTTTTTTTTTCTTCAGACAAGGCAAAGTTAACTAGATGCAAACACTAGTCTTTTGTAAAGAAACCAAAATTAAATAAATAACTACACTATACAAATAAACTCTGTTTGTATATTTTATTTTTATAGCAATAACAGTACAGGTCACTTTGCAGTAGAGGGAGGCACAGTAAGTGAGTAAATATACAGTGAATGTATATTTTATTTATATGGCACTACCTGTAATATACCTAGCACTTTACAGATTACATTACAGTAGAGGGAGGTACAGTAAGTCCGCTAGATATACAGATATATTTTATTTATATGGCACTACATGTAATGTACCTAGCACTTTACAGATTACATTACAGTAGAGGGAAGTACAGTATGTGCAGAATGTATACAATGTAGGCATATTTTATTTATTTATATAGCGCAATCAGGTGTACTTAGCACTTTTACATTACAGTAGATCATGGAACTGTAGGTATACAATGTATGTATATTTTATTTATTTATATAGCGCTATCAGGTGTACTCAGCACTTTTACATTACAGTAGATCATGGTACTGTAGGTATACAATGTATGTATATTTTATTTATTTATATAGCGCTATCAGGTGTACTTAGCACTTTTACATTACAGTAGATGATGGTACTGTAGGTATACAGTGTACGTATAGTTTACTGATATATAGTGCTAACAGATGTACATAACACTTTACAGGTTACATTACAGTAGATGAAGGTACAATACGTGCAGTAGTTATAATGGATATTTCTGTTTTATTTAAATAGTACTAATAGGTGCACTTAGCATTTTACGGGTTACATTGCAGTAGATGGAGGTACAGTAAGTGCAGTAGCTATATTGAATATTTCTATTTTATTTAAATAGTACTAATAGGTGCACTTAGCATTTTACAGGTTACATTGCAGTAGATGGAGGTACAGTAAGTGCAGTAGTTATATTGGATATTTCTATTTTATTTCAGTAGTACTAATAAGTGCACTTATCATTTTACAGGTTACATTACAGTAGATGGAGTTAATTAGAGAGTAATTGTAAAATGCATACTTATTTTATTTACACAGTGCTTACAGCAATGCTTATCACTTTACAGGCGAAATAACAGCAGTAGGTGGTACAAATAGTGTAGTTGTCATATTCTCGTCTAATAGATGGTTCACTATAATAACAAGTTTAAATATCAAACTTCACACATTGATCTAAACAGCTTTTCATATAGTCCAGGCACACATCAGTATGACAAAATAAATGCAATGGATTTTCCTTTTAGAATTAACTGCCTTTTTAACTACCTGTGTCAATGATACAGTATTACTATTGGCTCATTATTTACACCAGCTCATACATCAAGGAATGTTTCACAGAACACAAGCTCTTTAGAGTACAGTTTTTGATTTAATATTCAATGTCTGCCCCAAAAAGCTGACAATCCGCTGTATAAATTATCAAATAATCCTTCAATAAAGGGAAATAGATGTAAACATGGCCTATTCACAACAACCGCACACAGCACCATGTGCAGCCTCCAGCATTACTGTCAGCTAATTATAGTCAGCTTTCCCCCTAGTGCGTAAAAATTGCTAATGCAAGATAACATTTAAATAACATTTCCTCATTCTATACAATTAATTACTATTATGCATACAATCAATATCTATTCAAGATTCATACAAACAAACTATGCAGTCCTTCAAGTTCTCCAACATACACACATACACCCCTTTGCAGTCATAAATGGGACTAATGGTCTAGTTTTGGTTATTAATACTGTAATACTATATGGGGGATATATGGTCCCCCTTGGCTGCGGGTGGTGGCCCTAAATGACAATAAGGTGCGGGACCTATTGTCCTCCCCCCCCGGCCCCCACTCATGAGCGGCAGGTGGGGGCCCTAAATTAAAATGGGGGGGCTATTGTCCACCTCCCCGGCCCCCACCCATGGGCGACGGGTGGGGGCCCTAAATGACAATGGGGGGACACCTACTGTCCTCCCCCCGGCCCCCACCCATGGGTGACGGTGTCCCCATGACCCTAGTCACCCAAAAAAAATTAAGTAAAGCCCTACCTATCCCCCTCACCATAAAATTAGTGAGGGGGGAGACAATAAAACTAAATACCTGTAAATAAATAAAAAAAACTACTAACCATTTGATGTCTTCTTTTTTCTAAAACCTTATTTTTCAGCCCCAAAAAAGGCCAAATAAAAATCCATCTTCACCGCGCAGACTAAGCTCCGCAGGGCGGGGAGAGGCAATTTGACTCAGAGCGCTCTGATTGGTTGGTTTAAGCTTTAACCAACCAATCAGAGCACTCTGAGTCAAATTGCATGGCATGGGAAGGCTTTATAAGCCTTTCCCCACCCTGCAGAGCTCAGTCTGCTTGGTGAAGATGGATTATTTTTTTTAAGTGTCGGGATTTTTTTTTTTGCGCACTGGTTTTTTATTTTATAAGTTCGACAGGTATTATGGATTTTTTATTTACAGGTATTTAGTTTATTTGTCCCCCCCTCACTATTTTTAGGGTGAGGGGGTTAGGTAGGGCTTTTGTTTTTTTGGGTGTGGGGGGTGACTAGGGGCTTGGGGGCCCTTAATCACCTGGGGGGAGGGGGGTATTTTTTCATTTAGCGTGGGAAAAATAGGTCTCAGCCCATTGTCATTTAGGACCTCCACCTGCCTAGGTGCGGGCACAAAATATAGCTTTTTTTTTTTTTTAAATTCTTTATTACAGACGATCTTACATTGCCACAATAGCTGTATTAAGCAGTAGATTGTCATGAAATATGGCACAGTAATATGGCAAACGATGAAACTGCACATTTTTATAATTGTAACAGTGGAAGCCTATTAACATACATATAGATTGCTTAGGCAAGATATAAGAGGCTAAAATAAAAAGCTGTACTTGATTGGGACATGTTAAGTAAAGAGCATTAGGTTACATGCTAGGCAAACAGGTTTTATAATAGTAAAGACCACTGGGTTTGAGCTAACTGTTGTATAGATATTGAAGTCTGTGGAGGATCATGCTGGAGATGTGGTTAGGTGAGAGCCGTAACAGGGGTTGGAAAATTGCTGGGTCAGGGGCTGTCAGTGGCATCCCTAACACCGCCAGTCTCTTGTTGTGTGTACCTCTGTGGTGTCTTGAGGTGTCTGGGAGTCGTCGCTGGAGACTGAAAGTCCGAGTAGAGATTGCAGATTTGGTGAGGTAATGCGAAACTGCACTTGGCGAGTATTACTGGCTTCCCGTTGCTCATTATTGTTGACAGGGCTTCCCCTCCTCGGTTGTGAGGCTTGTCGGCAAAGTTATTGGCTGTCTGGGGTTGCCTGGCTTTTGCCCTGGTGAGCTCTCCCTCTTGAGGGTTAACGGTCTGGGTTGTGCAGGTTGGTGAGCTGCAATGCTCCTCTCTTCTGTGGCCTCATGAGGCAGGGGCCATTGGTGTTAGGCTCCGTCCTGCCGCCATCTTGGAAGGCAGGTCTGAGGGGTGCCGTGCCTCTCCTTCTCCATTCCTCCTGAGCTCCCCGCAGTGGGGGCCAGGATAACCCCCCCGGCCCACGGGGGGGGGGGGGGGAACGGGACCAGCAGGCATCTCAGGGCACGGTTTGCGGTGGCTGCTGCCCATGGATACCGGGATGACCCCCCCGGTCCAGGCGTCTTGGTGGTGCAGCGAGCACGGTTTCAGGTCGGTTTCTTGTTTGTGGCCCACAGTTGGCTCCGGTATTCCAGCTCAGAGGCCGGAGCTCAGACAAAGCGTGTCTGATCCGACCGGCGGTCAGGCCCCGCCCCCACAAAATAAAGCTTTTTAAAAAGGTTTTATGGGGGCTAGAATATGGGGGTGAATATACCCATTGTACAGCGCTACGGAGTCTGATGGTGCTATATAAATAATAAAATAATAATAGGGGGGAAATTAGATGTAGTGTAGTCAGAAAAAAAAAACGGATGCGGCCATGACAGTGCCGCTTTAAGTAAGATAAGAGGGAAATCTAATAAGAGGAAGCAAGTTCATTTCACTGCAAGTCAAGGTGGTTCATTCAGTAAACTCTGAATTGTAGCAAATTCAAACCTGGATTATGAAAAATTCTCAAACTCAGCTATAATCATAGCCTAGCTATTTTTACCTACATTTTGCCATTCAGATTTTTTTTTTTTTTTAATTCTATATTTTTCTGTACTTAGAGATTCAAACAAGCTTATAATGCCACAACAGCTAGGACAGGAGTAGGCATACATTTTAAAAAAGACAATACTGTGGCATATGAATAGACAGCACAATTTTGGAAACAAGAGGATATACAGTAGACTGTAGCTTAGCAAGATTAATATCCCCAGGAGGTCCCATAAACAGGCTGATTATGCCCCTGATTGAGGAAAGTATTGTAAAGTAAAGATTTGAGATAAGCAAAGTGTAAGGGTTATTGCAGAAAGCACTGAGGATTCAGACTAAGAGCTACAATAAAGGCACAATGCTCAACTGGTGGGAACTCTGCCAAAAAGAAAGTCCCAGGCCTAGCACTGCGTTCAGCCAATACCCTGCAGGGCCAAACAGATTTCTGCCCAGGAAGTCTCCAGATCGGGCCCAATCACTTGCTGGATTGGATGCAGTTTATCTCTGCGATGCAGTCAGGTAGGCTTTGCAAGGTCAGTCACAGCATAATATAGCTGTCTTGAGTGCAGGCATGAGAAATGCCCACCCACTGCCACTCTGGCACGCTGATGGCGCTTTTGCCATGTTAGGACCGGATGTGTCTTGCTTGCATCCTTCTGCCTTGTGTCGGGCATGTGGGTGGCCGCTGCGGCTGCTGCTTGCCGCCAACTTCTCTTAAATGGCATAGAAAATAAGGGTCACCCGATCCTGCAGATTTCATTTTTTCACCGCCTGGGTCGCTAGCCGCCACTGCATGCTCCACGTGACATAGGTTTCACTTTGGTGCCACGCGCCCTCAGCTTGCAAAGGAACTTCTGGGGTTCGGACCGGGATCACCCCCACTCGCCTGGGAGGCATGGGGGAGATATAGGGCACAAACCGCCTAACTCGGTACAGTATGCTCCGGGTGAGAGATAGGCCGCCACTCTCTTCCTCAGTACGCACCGGGCCACAGTACGTTCGGAACCCCTTCTAAGATTTTGTTTTCTTTTTGAAATTAAGTTAATAAGGGGAAAATAAATACAAATTTCTCTGTGACTCCACAAGCTATTCAGCAGAGCTAACCCCATCATTTATACATTCTACTAAATTAAAATGACACCGATATATTCGAGTCAACTTTATTTATTTATTTATTTATTTTTGCTCGGGGGCCTGAGATGTAAGTCCAGCCTGGCTCTGTGTACCTAACAAGGATGTAATATATTTCTATTGTAAACTGACTTCATATAATGAATAAACATATTAGGTTTAAGAAATGTTTGATAGAGGAACTAAGAAGTAGACCATCTAACCTACTCCACATCCTAAAAAAACAAAGTTTATGCTTGGGGCCTTCTAACATGACATAAGCTACCAAAGATGAAGTTCAATAATATATGTTGGCTGATTACATTTTTAAGAAATAAATCAGTTAGATGTGAATTTTCCCTTAAAATTTTAGAGCCCAAACTGTCATACAGTAACCACTGCACAAGACGCTAGTCTAGGGGACCTTTCAAAATTAAACATATTTTTTGGATATTTTATCTGAAAAAGAGATCCATTTAGATCACATAACATGTTTACAAATTTTCAAAAGACTGTCTGGAGACAGTCTGGCCCTCCTGAAACACAGGGCACCGAAATGTTACAAGTTTAACTTAGACTGTGTCAGATTTCCAGAAGTTGCTTGTAATCAGTATTTTAAAAAGAAAAAAAATAACAACCATGAACTGTGATAAGGTTAAATGCTATCAGCAGGTGTCTCTTCAAACACTTCTTAAAATGTAATTTAGTGTTTTGGCCATTTGTAGTTAGAGTAGGGGTAGAGGGAGGGGTAAGAGACTGGGTCATTGTAATAAAAGAGGGATAAATATTTGAGATTTGCAGCTAGCACTTTAGAGACCCTGGTCCATGCTCTGCTCATTACATTGAAGACACAAAGCCCAGGATAAAAAGGTAAATTTTATATTTCTTTATTCTCATGTTGAATCATGTTATGCAGCCCTACTGATATACAGCCCAGCCATAACTTTATAGATACAGAAGGGAGTAATGTACTGTCCACTGCATCTCTTGGCAAACTAATAATGAATGTCCTTTGGATTCTAGTAACACCAGTAAGCTAATAATACTTAGACAAACATATCATTCAATGATGTCTCTCCTTCCCTCATTTGACACTGTCAGGAACTGGGTGACTGCAGTCTATCACCTAGCCTGTATGAACACAAAGCTTATTTTCCTCAATAGTGAAACCAGGACTTGCATACTATAAATGGCTTGGTGTCAATTCTATCTCTTAATTTGGTCCTCACATTCAGATGATGATGGAGGTGGCTTTTTGTTGAGCTTAATTCTAATTTGTTAACTCTTTACTAACTTACTACTTTTCTTGGTAAAAACAATATATTTTTAGAACATCTGAAAGCAACACTGTAAGATTAAAAATAAATATATTTTTCAACTTTGAATGTATATTTTAATTATAACACTCTAAGATTAATTATATATTTAATTTTCAATGTTTATATAATGCTTTAGATCATGCAGACACTCTTTAAAAAAAAAAAAAAACTAACGAAAATCATTAATTATACTTATATTACAGCACCAAGAAAGTCTCCTTCTTGGCAGCCTCATTGCCTCCTCTGAGATCACCATCATCTTTGATGAATTTTGTTCAATCCTAAGTTTCTCAGAGAAAAGCATTAAGCCTCTGTGTGAGAAGCAATGAATACATTCTGAGCCTTATTTGGTAACACCGATTTCTTTCAAAGAGGTAGGTGTCCCTTGTGGCACTTACTTTGAGAGCTATAAGAGGCAATATGTATATTTGCACTAAAATATGTAGTTGAGTGAAATATAACCTGATCCAATCTAGCAAGGTGTATATTCAATGTAAAGATGACTACAGTATATATATTCCAAGACAGATATAAGTGGCCCTATGGCTTCTAACTATTTCACATCATTATATAATTCTATACCAAATTTTCCACCTTATTATTTAATTATTAAAAAAAATGTATGCAAAAGTTAAACGAATGCTCACTTAAAAACATTTAGAATCAGAACTTGTACGCATAATAAAAGGTAAGACGGCTAATTTGCATATAATGCATGCTGGGAGATGTCTGTGTTTTGCAAAAATAAAATAATAAGATCTGCCAGTTAACACTGCAGAATTTAGGTCCAAGACACAGTCGCTGTAGGTGTTTTCTATGTTGTCAGTAGATTACATTTTGGAATTATCTTTTCAATTTGCTTGTTACAGCGAAGCACTCAGAATAAATCCCACTTTGATAGCCAAGTACCTGCGTTCCAATGTTACAATACATATTGTAATAGGGATTTTCCTTACTGTCAAAATGATCCCTCTGCTTATGTGCTCAACCAGACTTTCCCCTGTAATCCAGAGTTTCATATAGTGTAAACCCACCACACCTTCCAATTCTCCCTTTAGAAGTGAGCCTTAATTTACACATTCAGATTTATTTGCTACATAAGAAAATGTTGGAGATATTTTTGAGTCCAGCGATTATAGTTTGCAATTCCCTTGCCTCCCTGTCTCAACGTTCATTCATATTCTTATAATATATCAAAAAGCACTTCTATTAAATTTTCCTTTGATCCTCTAATTTTTCAGCCCCTTGGTCCACAGTGCTACATCCAGGCCCCAATGTTTGTAGTCCTCAGTGGGCTAATGCCTCATCAGTGGAATCTGTTCAACCCTTGGGGTCATAGGTTCAATTCCCAGCAGGGTTGACTAAGCCCTTCATCCTTCCGAGGTAGATAAAATAAGGACCATTAAATTGGGTAAAAGTAACATTGCCAGGATGTACTTGGAATCCAGAGTAATCTGAATGTACCTATTCTGGTTAAATACTCCGTTATTAATATTATTATATAAACATTAATATGTACATACAGGAGTTTATTCACCAACAAGAAAGCTGTAATTCATGGAAAACTGAACAGTAGAACTAAAGCAGCAATACAGCAGATTTGAAAATCCTCCCACATCTTGGGTATTTTAGCTTCAATGTTGGCAACAAACCCCTAAGTATGTATTTACATATAGATTCTTCAGTATAAATTTTACATCATTTTCCCTCCACGTCTTTTGCTCTTTATCAACATTCTATCAGAATGCTTCTACCACTTTTTTATAATCCATTGTTTAGTAAAAATAGAAATCCAGCGCACTCACTTATCAACTAAACAGCTACTTTAGTTGATAAGTGAGTGCGCTGGATTTCTATTTTTACTGTACTTATTGGCCCCCAGCAGCACCCCATTTAAGAATGTTTAGGTGAGTGCAGCCAGCCCCTTATAATCCATTGTTTAAACATGTACTGTCTGCAGTCACTTGTAATTTGCATCAGCATATTGTTCAGTGAATATTGCATAACTCAAATAATAAAATGAATCTCACTCGTCTGACAGGCTCAAGAAGTGTTATCCTATTAACTCCAACTGAACTTTAATTGGAGAAATCACTATGGAGCCATTTGATATGTGGAAAGACTACCTCGAATTGAACAAACTGGTCACAGAATTAGCCAAGAAGGAATCAAAAGTGACTAGAAGAGATAATGACAATACGGTAGTGGGCACAGAGATGTACCAACAGCCTTTGACTGAAAGATCCACAGATGTCCCGACTGTTCTGTACAAGTCACTGTCTGCACACCGGCAGCCTGCCTGTCCAGATCCCGCTCCCAGGGATGAAACTGCTTTCTGCACATTTTGCAAACACAACGGAGAGTCGAAAGTTGTGTACACCCGCCACAGATTAAAGGACGAAAATGGCAGGGTAGAATGTCCTATACTGCGCTGCTACGTATGCCCTCAATGCGGGGCAACTGGTAAAAATGCGCACACCAGGCGTTTTTGCCCCCTCACAGAAAAGGGCTACACCTCTGTATACCAGACAGCAAGGAACTCAACGGGCAAGAAGTCGGGGAAGGGCAGAGGTCATGGAATCCAGCATTCAGACTCTGAATAAACACAACATATTGAAAGGCATTGTGGGCCCAACCTTTTACGAGTTAAATCCAGTTAAAGCACTTTATTAGACTGTGGCATTTACTCATTACTACCTCATTTTTTTATGGTAGATAGTCTTAATGTTATTGTGTTACCATTGTTATATCTAAGTAAACTAAATTCATATTGGCACTTTAAATAGTTTTAATATATATCATTCACAATGTTCTTTTAAAAAATAAAATAGTCTCTACGTATGTGTTTTTAGCTTTTATTATAATAAAACCTTGGTTGCGTTACTAAGCTACTAACACTTATTTCCAGGCATGCAGGGTTTAGTGCAAAACCCTAATTGTGTGTTTTTGTCATCATTTTTGTGTATTTTTTAAAGCAGACAAGTCATTTTTCTGGAGCGGTATTGTTTTATGTATAAATAAACATTTCCTGTTACAGGATATACAAATGTCTAAGTAAAATAGATGTATTAAAGTTTTAAAATTACAGTAAGGGTTATATACTAAGAACATCATATTGTCCTTCTACCCCCCAGTAAGCATGATTAATTAATTGTTTTAAGACTTGTCAGTTATTATGCATTTTTATTTGGCCCTTTTTTAGGTAAAAAAACAAACAAACCGTTATTTTAGATGTTATTAGGGGCTTTGGATGACAATGTCATGTCAACCTCCCCAGTCCCGTCTGTATTAATACTCTCTACTAGCTGATCACTGATTGAAGGTAAAGGGAATCCCATGCTGGGCGGTGGGATGGGGTATTAGAATAAGTAGACTAAAAACAGATTACTACTTATTCTAATACCCCATCCCACCGCCCAGGATATGGGGTATAAATGATTGAGCAGTTTAAGGCTGTTCACCATTTAGTAAATATGTCCAATTCACAGTATTCAAGGTAATCTTCATACTGACCCTGACATACATTAAAAACAAAACAAAAAAAACATTTATACTTTACTGTGAAGGCTGGCCAGCAAGCACTGTCCAGCAACCTCAACATGCCTAGGGTTTTTAAACTATTTATCCCAGGTAAATAGTTTAGATATTTAAAAAAAATTAAAAACATGTCCAGATTTTACCAGTCTGAACCCGCACTTTCGGATCGGCCGCAATACATTTCTGGATTTCAGTTGTTTGGGCATTGTTAAATACCGTGAACAATATCTGGGGTTTGCTGTTCATATATATCTAGGTGGATCCACATGCTTATTACTCATCCAGACTAAGAGCATTCAGAATTATATACACCCATCCCAGTGTCTCTGTCAATCTTCTTTCGATCTGCAAAGCATAAAACAAATAAGCACTCCTCTTCTGCACCAGAACGGTCATACCCTGGCAGAGTAATACTCTCTTAACAAAATAAAGCTCCAAAGGCATCCAACACTGCCACAGTAATACTGCCATACCCTTCTTAAACTGCCAAATAAGTCCTGTACAAACCCTTCTCATAAAACCTGCAACACTCCATTGGCCTCCTATCTATTCCCTCACATCCTAAGTAACAGTGTGAGGGTAAATAGAACCAAGACGATGGGCACACTGTGAGAAGATGGGTTTATCTAATGAATGCTGGGTCTAATGTTTACAACTGGACAAATAAAGTAATACAAAGGAACTGTCTGACTTTGATGTCCTTCATTTCACAAACTATATTTTCACACATACAAGGAGTGTATACAGGATATGACAGCCCGAAAGTGCACATGTATTAAGCTGCTTGTTGGTATTATATTTTAAAAGAGTACTAATGCTGGGCGATTGGGCAAAATATTTCACACTACTGGCCTTCTCTCTGGCACAGTACTTGGCAGATTTGGCACTATTGCCAGGCATGGGATTACGCATTCCACTGGTATAGTACTTGGGGATGGAGGTGGCACTACCAGACAAGGGATTAGGCATCCCATTGGCATGGCATAATACTAGTGGCAGTGCTGGATCCGTAGGCACAATACTAAGGACAACGAATCCAGATGGGTGTAGGAGTATGTGAACCGATGTATGCCTATTCTAGCGATATTTAAATTTTTTTAAATCTCAGAATATGTGTGAGAGCTCATGAATATTTATAATAGCTACAACAGCTCTGATGCACTTAAACTGAATAAACTTAAAGCAGAATAAACTGTGACAGTACATGCTCAGAAATGGATCAGCAGAAGTGTACACCATACACACACTTGCAGCAGAACCTTGTGGAGAGGTTGGACCACTAGCCTCTTACCCTGAGACTGTGTATCGTATGACCAAAGACAAGAGTCCCAACTTGAATTCCCAGCATGCTGAAAAGCTTTATGTGTGAAGAGTTTATCCTTTGTTTTCCATTTTGCAAAAAGTACAGATATCAATAGTATTTGAGACTTTTATAAATTGACTTTGTTACATCCGTCATGCCCAGGTGTAGTTAGCTCGGTGCTAAACTCAAGAGGCAGCAATTGCTCAGAGCACCTGCCTTGCAAAGACCTCTTACTGAGCTGCATTAGGGAGTCTGTGATTGGACACTGTGGGCAGGTTTAGAAAGGGAGGGCTTGCAAAGGCTGCAGACAAAAGAAATTCAGCTTTTACAAGGTGTTGTTAGATACAACCCCAATTAATAAATCATAATTATTTGTATGCATATTTTCATTTGGGATATATTTACTAAACAGTGATATTTTTATTTTATTTTGTATTTAGGTAGTGGAATGTCCCTTTAATCCCCAAGGACATCCACCACCTCCCTCTAAAAGGACTATAATCACCCCGGTTTACCCCTTCAGCATGTGCCTCCCAACCCAGCACCCTTTCCCAGTGGCCAAGAAGATGACATAGACTGGGGATCAAACTCGCGGAGGCACGGTGCAGCTGACCGGTAGCAACCCATAAACACTGCGAGCAACACCAAGATCCGATAAAACTTTATTGGGGCGCTCCCTGTCCCAGAGTCACTAACCAGGGTGCTATTTGGAGGGATGACAGAGGAGGTGGCGAGGAATCGAACGATACCAAGGGCTTGAGGGAAGTCCATTAACAAACGGATAGCACCATCATTGTAGGTGACCGGGACTTCTCACCCAGCGTTGTGCAGGGTCAAAACTTAACACCCATACCATTCGGTCTAGACACCTCCTACAGCATGGGTGCTCGGGAGAGAGCTTTCTGAAGATGGCACTGGTTTGGTGATATGGGCACGGGAACTTATCTTTTTATGTAAAATGTTGCGGTTACAGGTATAAAAGAAGTTATATTCAGGCAATAAAGGCATTCAGATTAAGAGGGACACTGTAGGCACCTAACATTAAAGGGACACTGTAGGCACCTAGACCACTTCAGTTAATTGAAGTAGTCTGGGTGCTGTGTCCCTTTTGCACCTAGTGCTGCAATGTAAATGTAATTACTTTGCAGCTCTAAGTCTGCCCCCATTGCTGTGCATGCGCATTAGGTCTCCCCCGGCGGCTGACGTCAGCGTGGGAGGAGCCTGATCGGCGCTGGATTTAGGTAAGTAGCCGAAGGTTTTAACCCCTTCAGCCCTGCGGGAGGGGACCTATTAACCCTATAGTGCCAGGAAAACAACTTTATTTTCCTGGCACTATAGGATTACTTTAAGCCTTGGCTGGGGATGGGATATAATCACACTCAGAGCTAATCACTAAGGGTGAAAGGGGACCTTGACAGTGACATCCAAGCTACTTGCGGGTAGACCGCCACACAAACCAACGTAGAAACAAGGCGTTAACATTGTGTGGGACTGGTGCATTTTACAAAGGGGTACTGTATTTGAGGTGTGTGACGAAGTGTCCTTCGCCACTTGTGCCTGGAGAGGACTAATTACCAGCCTCTTGCCATATGACTATGATCACTGGGAGATTTTGCCAGTTAGAAATACCATTTGGACTTATTGGTGTTTTAAAAGACTGTTCTGGCCCTTTAAATGGTACTGGCACAGTTCTGCAACTTCCAATAACTGTCATATTTTAAAACACTGTCTGTTTTTATCTGTCGTTTTGTTTTCCTCTGAGGAGGAGTTGTTTTGCTGCATGTGTGCTGATTTCATAAAGAGTTGCTGTTCAACCTTCATCATGTGTCGTCTGGTATTTGGTCCAGGGTGGAAAAGGCCCTAAGTGATCCCAGACAAGCCTCGGCGTCTGGGTCTGAAGTGTTTCAGGGTCCCTGATAGCTACAAGGAAGCAGACTTGGCGGAGGTACTCGGTCGGAGTACTGGAGCTCCGTTACAATTGGTGGCAAGCGACGGGATTCAAACCTCACAGCAGACCATTGTTCGGCAGTTACAGCCATTTGGGAAATTTGCTATTTCATATGGAACCGAAAGGAAAGGGTATGTGAATATACCCGAACGGATAGTGAATGGGGACAGACTATACCAACTTGAAACGGGCCACGCTAAAAGAACTATTGGAAGCAAGGGGAAGTATTGCCAGCAATAAAACCAAAGCTACCCTTATTGCTGAACTCATGGAGGGGGACCGGGCAGCTGCTGCAGCACCTCTTACGGACAGCACACAGAATGAGTTTGGAAGAGAACTCCAAAGCAGACTGGCCTTTTTCCCAGGTACGCCTCCCATAGAAACCTTGGAAAGGATTATGGCAGATGTCCACTAATACATAATGGAAAAGCAGCGGGCAGACCGGAGGTCCAGAGAGGGGTCCCTAACCACACCACACATAGTACCGGTGAAGCCTAAAATCCCGTACCATGCTTTTAAAAACTATGTGGAGACCGAAGACATCGATGGCTACTTGCATGACTTTGAGAGGTTATGCCAATTACATGAGATCAACGCCGCCGACCAGGTACTCCTGTTGGTGGGTAAGCTAGCGAGCCGGGCAGCAGAAGCCTACCGCACCATGCCAGACAAGGATAGCAGAGACTACCAGAAAGTAAAGCAGGCCATCCTGGCCAGGTATGCCATCACCCCAGAGGCGTACCGTCAACAGTTTCGGGAATTGCGCAAACAGGTCCGAGATTCACACACGGAGTGGGCACACCGTCTGACCAGGGCTGCCAAGGGATGGATACAAGCAGCTCGAGCCACTACCGTGGAAGACATGCTGCAACTGCTGTTATTAGAACAGTTCTTTCAAGGACTAAACCCAGACCTGCAGAATTGGTTAAGGGACCGGAAACCACGTACCTTAACCGAAGCAGCACAACTGGCAGACGAGTACCAAGATGCCAGGAGGGCACAACGGACACAGTCACGTCCCATTCCCGGGACCACCGAACCGCTTCCAGCTACCGCCACCACATCATCACCTCGTCCAGGAGGGGGAAACTACCAACCGTCACCCAGGTACAACAACCGTTCTTCTATCCGCTGTCACACATGCAAACAATGGGGCCACATGGCGAGAGAGTGTACCCAGAACCGGAGCCGCCAAGCATGGAGCCAGGTACGGCAGAATCCAGCACCAAGAGCAGCCGCCCACCACTACCAAGCGGAGCCAGCAACCCAGAAGATACTTTTTAATCAGACCGAAGAGCCCCTGGGGATACTACACAATGTGATGTCGGTACAAGTCACAGACAACAGGCAACACCGGTTCGCTTATGGATCTACCGCCCCTCTTCCAGCAGTGACCACTTCGGCCCATCCACGACCAGGGGTAAGCAACAACTCGTACCCTCCCAGGTACAATACACAACCGCCAACCCGCTGCTATACCTGCAACCAGCAAGGACATATTAAAAGAGATTGCCGACAGAACAGGAACCGACCAACCTGGCATAACCAGGGGCCACCACCCCATAACCGAGCTGCGGTACACTGTTACCAAGAAGAACCCCTGGGAACCCTGCACGAAGTGAACCCCATACAAGCCGCCTCAGACAACCGACAGGGGCACCGCCAGGTGGTACACATGGAGGGAAAGAGTATACAAGGATTACGTGACTCTGGTTGCACCTTGACTCTGGTCCGGAATCATCTGGTTCCAAAGAAAAATCTCACTGGGGACTGTGTGGCCGTACGAGTGGCAGGGGGAGCAATTTACAAAGTCCCCACTGCCAAGGTACATTTGGATTGGGGAGTGGGGTATGGGAATGTGGAGGTGGGGATTATACAGGATTTGCCAGCTGATGTGATCTTGGGCAACGACTTGGGGGAGCTCACATCCACCTTTGTTTCCAATATAATACAGAGATACTGAGTGTAATGCAAGGATACAGTGTGTAGTATAGGGATCAGGGGCGTATTAGCCGCGAGGCAAACAAGGCATTTGCCTTGGGCGGCATTTTCCAGGGGGCGGCAAAAAAGCCGCCCCCCAAATGCCCAAGGCAAATGTCTTGTTAGCCTTGCGGCTAACAGACATGCTGGGCTGCTGCTGGGCAGTCGTGCGGCGCTGCTGGGCGGGCGGCGAGGGAGCACTTCCTTTGAGCTGTCTGCTCAGCTCCCTCGCGCGCCGCACAGTGAGGGTGGGAGCCGGAATATGACGTCATATTCCGGCTCCGCCTCCCAGCCTCACTGTGCGGCGCGCGAGGGAGCTGAGCAGACAGCTCAAAGGAAGTGCTCCCTCGCCGCCCGCCCAGCAGCGCCGCCCGACCGCCCAGCAGCCACTGGACCACCCCCAACATTCCCAAAGGTAAGGAGGCTGGGGGGGGGGGGGGGGTTAAAGTAAAAAAAAAAAAAAAACCACTGGACCACCAGGGAAAAAAGAAGCCCCCCCCCCCCCCAGCATTCCCAAAGCTAAGGAGGCTGGGGGGGTTAAAGTAAAAAAAAAAAAGCCACTGGACCACCAGGGAAAAAAGAAGCCCCCCCCCCCCCAGCATTCCCAAAGGTAAGGAGGCTGGGGGGGTTAAAGTAAAAAAAAAAAAGCCACTGGACCACCAGGGAAAAAAGAAGCCCCCCCCCCCAGCATTCCCAAAGGTAAGGAGGCTGGGGGGGGTTAAAGTAAAAAAAAAAAGCCACTGGACCACCAGGGAAAAAAGAAGCCCCCCCCAGCATTCCCAAAGGTAAGGAGGCTGGGGGGGTAAAAGTAAAAAAAAAAAGCCACTGGACCACCAGGGAAAAAAGAAGCCCCCCCCCTCCAGCATTCCCAAAGGTAAGGAGGCTGGGGGGGGTTAAAGTAAAAAAAAAAAGTGTTAATGTGAGTGTCTGTTAGTGAGTGTGAGTGTGTGTGTGTCTGTTAGTGAGTGTGAGTGTGTGTGTCTGTTAGTGAGTGTGTGTGTCTGTTAGAGAGTGTGTGTGTGTCTGTTAGTGAGTGAGTGTGTCTGTTAGTGAGTGAGTGTGTCTGTTAGTGAGTGAGTGTGTGTGTCTGTTAGTGTGTGTGTGTGTCTGTTAGTGTGTTTGCCTGTGAGTGTGTGTGTGTGTCTGATTGTGTGTGCCTGTGAGTGTGTGTGTATGTTAGTGAGTGTGTGTGTCTGCTAGTGAGTGAGTGTGTGTGTCTGTTAGTGTGTGTCGGTTAGTGAGTGTCTGTTAGTGAGTGTGTTTGTCTGTTACTGAGTGTGAGTTTGTCTGTTACTGAGTGTGAGTTTGTCTGTTACTGAGTGTGAGTTTGTCTATTAGTGTGTGTGTTTCTGTTAGCGAGTGTGTGTTTCTGTTCGCTAGTGTATGCGTATCTGTCAGTGAATGTGTGTGTGTGTATTTAGAATGCGGGGCGGGGTAAAGGTTGGGTGGGGGTGGCGCGCGGGGGCGCCTGAGTTTTGTTCTGCCTAGGGCAGCACAAAATCAGGATACACCACTGATAGGGATACAGTGTGTAATACGGAAATACAGTGTGTAATACATAGACATGAAGAGGGGCAGTAAATGTAATATAATGGAATTAAGGGAGGAAGACATGGAGAGGGGCAGTAATGGTGTATTGTGGGTGGGCTACTCTGTTAACTGTTTGTTGTGGGTGGGCTACTCGACTAACTCAGGTACTGACCGGCAGAAGGTCAGGTACCTGGTTAGTCTCCCCCCCAATGGGAAGATGTGTGACGAAGTGCCCTTCGCCACTTGTGCCTGGAGAGGACTAATTACCAGCCTCTTGCCATATGACTATGGTCACTGGGAGATTTTGCCAGTTAGAAATACCATTTGTACTTATTGGTGTTTTAAAAGACTGTTCTGGCCCTTTAAATGGTACTGGCACAGTTCTGCAACTTCCAATAACTGTCATATTTTAAAACACTGTCTGTTTTTATCTGTCGTTTTGTTTTCCTCTGAGGAGGAGTTGTTTTGCTGCATGTGTGCTGATTTCATAAAGAAGTTGCTGTTTAACCTTCATCATGTGTCGTCTGGTATTTGGTCCAGGGTGGAAAAGGCCCTAAGTAATCCCAGTCAAGCCTCGGCGTCTGGGTCTGAAGTGTTTCAGCTACAAGGAAGCAGACTTGGCGGAGGTACTCGGTCGGAGTACGGGAGCTCCGTTACAAGGTCACAGAAACACGCTAACAGGTCACAGAAAGTAAAGGGTGCAATACCGGTCCTTAGAATGGCCGGGTTAAGCACACTAAGAATAGTCAGGAGACAAGCCAAGTAAAGGGAGCCAGAAAACAGGAAAACGAGAAACAAGCCGAGGTCAAAGGAATGGAGAATACAGGAAAACAATCACACGTGAGAGATATTTACACCTCCCACTGTGATTATGGTACTGTGGCTTTAACGCCGGGTCACGTGACTGACCCCGGCGTTCGCATAAATGCACGGGCTCCCAGCGTGCAGCGTTATACATGCTGCCGCTGGGAGGCGAGGAGGAAGACGCGATCGGCGCATAAAGCTGTGAGGACGCCGCTCGGCGACAGGTAGGGGAAGGGGAGACCGCGAAGGACTGAGGGTGAGTGCTGCAAGTGGATTGCAGCCTCCTCTTACAGCCGCCTGCGGAGCCCTGACAGTGGCAGGACTTATAGTTGCTTTAATGTTTAAAATATAATTCTTCAACTCATGGTTCTCTGACTGGGTAATACAGGTCGGAGTGGTTGACCGCTAGTGCAACCTTTCCCACGGAGACTCTTGGTACGTGGCGATCAACGTCCCAGAGCCTTTACGAGACTCTGCAGATAGCACTACCCAGCCGCAAAGTTTTAAATTGTACTAATAATGTCACGAGTACCCGCTAACATTTCATGGCGTGTTGCTCTGATCCGTTTTGACAGAAATACCTGTCCTTTACAACAGTGTTTCTCAATCTCTTACGGAGAAGTACCCCCGCAGGTGTAAAAAATCCTAAGTACTTTCCATTGATTTAAATTCCAAATGTACCGTGTCAACATTTTTTAAATCATATTTCAGTTAATACCATGCTGAAGGATAAGCCTTATGAAAGGTAGTAAAGAATATTTCAACAATAAATATGACATAATATGAATATTTTGTATTAAGGAGGATCGTATGATATATTAATCTGAAGTATAAAAGTCACAAAATAAAAATATAATAGACATAATAGTTATACACAGAGGACACTGACACAGACAGGGCGCTTACACTCACTGGACACTGACACACACACTTGCACACAAATGGAAATGGAAATGACACACATAGATGACACACTCACTGACATACACTGTCACTGACTTGACCCACACAGAGGACATTGACACACACACACACAGTTACACAGAGGACACTGTCACCCCCAATTAAATAGTATAATAATAACATCACCTGGAAAGTCTTGGACTTTATAAAGTCAAGCATCTGCTTATTATAGATCATAACATGAATTCACTCAACTGCTATGTGTTAAATTATCCCTCATAAACTGACGGCATGGCAATGTCATCACTTCCTATGCAATGGCTTACAATTCTTTAGCTTGTACGTTTTCCTTTGTAAAAGGGTTAAATAAGTATTTCTACAGTCCCTCTCCCCCAAGCAAACTGTCTCAACTAATTGATGTCTGTGAGAATTAACAGATAAAGGGGGCAGACATTAGGGAAGACAAACAGAGAGGAGTCAAACTTCTCAAGAGGTGATTTCATTATATGATCATTATCAATGGGGTCAAGGCAAATAAAGATATTGCATGTTTTAATTGACTGAAGAGGTTGTGACAGGGCAGATTAACCCCTTCACTGTCATAGGAGAGTAAAAGCATTAGCTTTACTACAGTTTAAAAAAACAAAAACAAAAAAATGGAGGACTAGTAAATATACTGTGAAATAAACAAGGTCATAT
The DNA here is from genome assembly GCF_036172605.1 of Pelobates fuscus. Lineage (NCBI taxonomy): Eukaryota > Metazoa > Chordata > Amphibia > Anura > Pelobatidae > Pelobates > Pelobates fuscus. The sequence continues at coordinate 383,201,513 of NC_086319.1, read as the reverse complement.
TGGATGTATTAGTAACTTTGTACACATAGCATGAGATCAATGGGATTTTTCCAGGCATAGTTGTAAGTGTGTGAAACAAAATCCAGGAAACAGAATGGAAAATCTTTTGGTAGAGACTGTAAAGAGTAGCTGGTATTGTCCTGTCCACTTCTTTCCTTTTTTACCCTAAGAAACCCAATGCTTCTCCACTGCTGTGCGTCGGCGCTGCCTAGCAAACAAGGGTCATGACATGAGCATGTTGAAATGAATAGTTCACTCTAGCTATCTTTCATTTTCTTATGTTTACTAGACACAGGACATGCTGCCATGTTTATTAACATTAATTTATAAAATAAGGGGAAAACAATGTAGAATATTATTCTTGAGCATAAAAAAGGCAACAAGTAAAATTATCATATTTAGGAATTTTAGGTAAAACCGTTTGCAAGGGGAGGGGGATTGTAACAGAGGGAGGGCTTGGAGAGATTCATCAAGATGACATTACCATGATTTAGGCTTATATTTCCCTGCGTTTCTTTCGTCCAGTGATAGTCCCTCTAGCTGGGGGGATTTTGCCTCTCTTCTGTCTTAGGTCTCGGTGTGTGGTCATTATGAGACGGCTAAAGGAAAGAAAAAGGATCATAACCTGGGTGGACATGGACAATTCTGAAGGCTCCCCAAATCTTCTATTATACTAGCACTACCAGTATCCATCTTACACCATCTGGTCAGCCAAAAATAAAACTAATAAAAACTAATAAAAAATTGAAAACTTGAATATGCAGTCCTGTACTACTTATGTACATTGTCTGTATTTAAGTGCACTCCCATGCTATATTTCTAGATACATTTTACAATACATTGCATGCACTTCATATATTACATTCATATACTGCATTTAATGCAGGGGTAGGAAGCCTTTCACACTCCATATCTCATGGACTACATTTCCCATAAAGCCATATTGTTGACAAAGCATCAGGGGAGATTTAGTCATCTGGATAACATCTGAAGTGCTGAAGGTTGCTTAGCCTGATTCAATGTATTACATTTATAATAATGAATCACGTCCCAACTTATGCTGTGTTTGTTATATATCCAGCATTGTATGTACAGGGTGGACCAAATGTAGGTATACAGTACAGTTTATTAGCATTTTATCACATTTATATTTGTTTAACACTATTTAATCTCATAAGTGCTCGAAATGTCTTCCATCAACATTGCAACATTCCTTGGACCTATCCATTACACTGTGACACACATACTGGTTTGGTTACAGATCATTTCTCAGAATTACAACCGACGGTCTGGATCGTCCTCCAGAAGACCACGTAACAATCTTGGACAGTACAGCTTCAATTTCGAGTTATGCATTAAGCAAGGACGTTATTGGTTTGGATAGCTGCTGAGACACACATTGTGTGGACTTTTTTGGATGGTTCACAAGTGTTAAAGCAACTCTCGTCTCATTTTCCTCTGTCATAGACATCCTAGGACATTAATCACTGCACCCGTTGCTTCAAATGTATCTCTAATATGATAAATGATCAGACTTGGCCGCTTTGCGCACCTGCTCGGGATTTTGAGTCTTCCAGTACTGCTTTAGAATCCACTGATATTTAACTGCGACTATGTTATGTGTCAGTGTGTATGTGTACCCATATAATCTCTTGTAATGGATTTAATTGATTCAAATGTATACCTACTTTTGGGTCACCCTGTATATGTAATGTAACATAAACTGACTTCCCAGTTCCTCACTTGAGATCAGACAGCTCAGTGATCAGCCCTTGAACAATGTTTGAAGCATCCTCTCTGCAAGGGAAAAAAATACAATGTTAATACAGGACATAGAGAGGGCATTCACTCTATTCTTTTAATGCCAGGGGTTGTTATTAATGATAGCCCACAGAACATGTTACATGCCCACAGTCAACTGATCAATATGTTTAAATGCTTTCACGCCAAGCATTTGTACATAGAGTGTAAGTGGCCTTAATCTTGTATATCTACAGAGTTTATATATATATATATATATATCTGACAAAGTGAGAATTGTCAGCAATTCAAAGCGAATTTCAAATTTCAGCCAAAATAGCCAAATAGGCATAACTAGTTATGCTTAAACAATAATATTCCCCTTGCAGCTAATTTTGTATTAAATTTTTAATTTACTTTGACTTCCTTTATTGAATAGCCCTGTAAGTGTCTTTAATTTAACATGGCTTTTGTTTCGTCACTAAGGGCCCTACTTGCCTCAGTCCATAAGTTGAGCACAACACCTACAGACTTTGAAGGCATCACTCACCAACATTTATTGAAAGCATCATGTAATTTACATTGTTTTATTATTTTTGTTATAAGGCATGCTAGAACAAGACTGTAGAAATATTTCAAATTATAGGCAGCCAGCAGACAACTAATCAGTGCTCACTTCCCTTGGGCTGCACAGAAATCCAGGTCCCACAGTCGAGTACAGCAGTCAAATTCAAAAGAAACACTTTTAAGAATCTACATAAATCAGCATTATTTCAATCTAATAAGTCAGCATTATTTCAATCTAATATAAAGTTCTTTCCCTACCTTGCTCACTTTGGTTGATCCTAAAAGGAACACTATAGAGTCAGGAATACAAACAGGTATTCCTGACCCAATAATGGTAAAAACACATGTTAGATGGCCGGCCCCCCTTAAACCCTTTCTTCCAACACCACGCAGTCCTGCCATCGCTGACTCTGCCCCCTTGGCTGATGATCTCAGCCAATCCAATGCTTTCCCATAGGAAAATATTGTGAGGCACACACTCAGTAACACGTTGCGCTGCACCAGTCAGCATTTCTAAATTGAGATTGAATCAATGCATCTCTATGATGCTTAATGTCAGACCCAGGAAGCACCTCTAGGGGCCATCTGAGTGACTTCCACTTGAGGTGTCCATAAGCAACAATGTAAATACTGCCTTTTCTCTGAAAAGAAAGTGTTTACATTAAAAAGCCTGTAGGGACAGGCTATAGGAACCAGAACCACTACATTAAGCTGTAGTTGTTCTGGTGGCTATAGTGTCCGTTTAAATACATTTGGAGTGTTGTAACACTAAGGAGGTGAACTAGAACATGATTTTCTTTCAATACATTTTTAAGCTGCAGCACCAATTCTCTGGCTTACCTAAGCACAAATATATAAGTGGCAATAATGCTGAGCTTTACATCTCACTGCTATGTTAGATATGATTCTGTATATAACTGTAAAAGTCTTGGGATATTTTTTGCATTTATTGCTCCAGAGAGTATTCATATAATATGAGTATGGGGTAGCCATCAGTTTATTCTAATCTTCTTTCTTGAAAAAGATTTGAATTATAGCTCAAAATACCAAAGATCATATAGCTAAAAAAAAATCACCTGTCCTTCTTCGCAATTCTCACTGAATTCCATTACCACTTCTGGAAGCATAAGTCGGCCTATGAAATGTTTGCTGGAAGCTTTTTTTAAAAATGGTTTACAGGGGCTAACAAGCAACAAACCAGCCTAAAATCACTGTGTCCAATGCCAAACAATACCAGAAGTAAAGCTTGCTGCCATTGGACACTGAATCAGAGGACATTTCTTCTGAAGTGATGACACTTCCTCATGCGGCATGTATGACAGACGGCTCTGGGCTTTATGGTTGTCAGGAGAAGTGATGGCATATTGCCAACTGCAAAGTATGTGAATGGGGAATCATGACTGAGGGCTGTTTTCTGAGGTTAATGCTAGATCATCTAGTTCCAGTAAAGGAACATCTTAATGGGTTACTCAAACGCACACAAAAAACAACTGTGTTTACAAAAAAAGCAATTAAACGTTTTCGGATGGAGTAACCCTTGCTGGCAGGGTGGACCTTTTAAATGTTTTTATTTTTTAAACGCAAGTCTCAGACTTTGACATCTACTAACAAAAAAAATAAAAAAATAAATCAATGAAAACAATGCTTTGAGATTTAAATTTGACACACTTCACATACAGTTTTCACTACCTACAAACTGCCATTTAAATAAAGGAAAATAACTAGAGAATGGACAATGGCAGGTTCACTTTAACAGGCTATCCACTCCCTAATATGAATGCCAAACTGAATATCCCATCAAATTCCTGCAAGCTGAAGTAGTTTGATTTGGTGTGTGCGTTTGCTCTAAATCTGTCTTTTCCATTCTCAGTGCACAGTTGTAAAGTGCCTGGTTGTAAAGAGTTTCAGGAAGTCCATTTTACACGTTTCTAAGTGGAAGCATTGTTGTGTGCTCGTCATTTATTTTATAACTCGAGTATTTGCACAGCTAGACCCACTTCTTGAATAATGCCAGCTCTACGTCACTGGTAACATTAAGTCTTTACCCCACCCTGCATCAGTTTCTATGGGCTGCAGGGCCTAAACAATTCTGGAAGGCGGTGCCAATCATATGAGTCACATTTGTAATATCAGGACATGCTGAACCTGCTTTCCCAAACACAAGTGAACAGTCAGAACTTCCTCAATGCAGGTGAACAGGTCTGATTGACTCTCTGCATTTGAAGTTGCAGGTACATCATACCCAGATGTACAACCATTTCACACATCATATCTGAGGAGTGGAACTAACTACATATCACATACACTGCTACTGCTAGGTGTTTATAAGAAAATAAAAAAAAAACTAAACAAAACATAAATTAGAATGAAAGGTTCCTGATTAGTGGCTACCCTTCCTGGAAAGGAGGAGCACTGTATCTCTCAGTTCCCTGCAACTGTGAAAGGAAGTGTAGCGGCAACCCGGTGTAGTAGGGGTTTACGCCGCTGAGAAGGTGTCCTTTCCCCCAAGCACGAAGTCAGCTAAAGCATAACAGGTTCGACATCCAAGTAATGGTCATCCCCTCCAAGCACGAGACGAGACTCTGTGTTGAGGGTCAAAGTAGGAATAATGTTTATTCTGCAACTCGGGCTTTTATGCCGTACAACAACTCCTCCCCGTATCCGGAGGAGATAATACATTTACAGTGGGAGTCACTCCCACTGTACCGAGCAGAATATTATACAAAAATTACAGGTTTAATAATACACACAATATATAACAAAAATACAATTTGCTACGTGTATTAGGGAACGGAGATCTAGGGGAACAATATACGTGAAAATCCCCTAGATCGGTTGGGCCGTTCGCTAGATACACGTTCGCACCATTTACTCAGGAACCATATAACATAAACAAAAACTCTCTCTTGGATCCGGTGTCTCTATTTCGGTACTTTGGATCTGTCGACCAGTATGGGCGTACGTTACCGGTAAGGTTGACATTCGTCGTGTGGAAAGTTCGTGATTGTTCGGTCATTAGTCCATGCGGTCAAAATGGCCGCGACCCATTGTTCTTTCCACGTGGCGGCGCGTACCGTACGGATCCACAAGTACCCGAAATCCACAATAATCCAAATACAACGACAATTCTCCGAGATGGTATCTGTCACTCTCAAAAGGGGTCTGTCACACGGCTCCCTCCTAGTGGTACACTCCGGCAGACCTGGCTTGATCCTTTCGGATGAACTTAGGGATGACCGGAATTTACTTATCCGGAGAATTGTCAAGTTGTCGAGACAGCCCATCGGCGTTGCCATTTAGCTTACCGGGTCGATAGCTGATGGTGAAATTGTACGTTTGCAGGGCCAAGCTCCATCTTAACAATCGGCCATTGTCTCCTGCGACCCGGTTAAGCCATACCAATGGGTTGTGATCGGTTACCAAGGAAAATTCTTGTCCATACAGATAGGGAGTTAGTTTTTTCAATGCCCATACCAGGGCCAGGCACTCTTTCTCTACGGCCGCATAACTCACTTCCCTCGGTAACAACTTTCGGCTGAGGTATGCGACCCGATCTGGCTCAGCACAGCCCCCAGTCCATACATGGAAGCGTCTGTATGTACAAGGAAACGTTTGTTAGGTACTGGGGCAGCCAAGACAGGAGCATTAACAAGAGCATGTTTGAGGGATTGGAATGCGGCTTTGCAAGCGGGAGACCACAGGACCTGTCTGGGTAAATTCTTTTTGGTCAAGTCAGTCAAGGGCTTGGCTACCGTACTATAATCAGGGACAAAGCGCCTATAATACCCGGCGGTCCCTAAGAAGGCCAATACCTGGGTCTTGGTATTCGGTGTGGGCCAGTTCGCTACTGCTTCAACCTTGGCAGGCTCCGGTCTCTGGTTTCCACACCCTACCCGGTGTCCCAGGTATTGGACCTCGGCCATTCCTAAATGGCATTTCTCGGGTTTTAGTGTCAGGCCCGCGGCCCGAATCTTATCTAGTACTACCCCTACGTGGACTAAATGTTCTTCCCAAGACTCACTGTAGATCGCAATGTCATCCAGGTATGCACACGCAAACTCCTGGAAGCCATCGAGGAGCCGATCCACCATTCGCTGGAACGTAGCCGGGGCATTTTTCATCCCGAATGGCATGACCTTAAATTGGTATAAGCCAAACGGGGTGACAAAGGCCGACTTGGGGACGGCATCCTCGGCCAGGGGAATCTGCCAATAACCCTTGCAGAGGTCTATGGTAGAGAGATAGTTACCCCTGGCTATGCGATCTAATAATTCGTCTACCCGGGGCATGGGGTAAGCGTCAGTGGTAGTCTTTTCATTTAGTCGCCTGTAGTCGACGCAGAACCGAGTGGTTCCGTCTTTCTTGGGTACTAGGACTACGGGAGAGGCCCAGGGACTGTCTGATGGCTCAATGACCCCTAGCTGGGTCATTTCCCGTATTTCCTTCAGCATCCCGTCCCGGACGGCTTCCGGAATACGGTAAGGGGGTTGTCGGAGGGGGGCCTGTCCTGGGGTTTCTACTTTGTGCATGGCCAGGGTGGTGTATCCGGGCTCCTGGGAGAAGGTACTCTGTTTTTCCCATAGGAGCTGTCTAGCTTGCTCTAGCTCCGTAGGGTTCAGTCGCTCTCCCAGCTTCACTAGGCTAACTGGGTCGGGGTGAGTCTCCCTTTCTAGCAGGTCAGGTAGGGGTAAATTTTCGGGGTCATCAGTAGCTGGGGCACAAACAGCGTTAATATCTTCCTGTCACTCTTGGTATTCTTTCAACATGTTCACATGAAAGGATCGTTGGATCCTTTCATCTGCACAGCTGGCAATAAGGTAGGTGGTATCACAGAGTTGGGCTAGAACCTTGTAGGGACCCTGCCACGCAGCTTGCAGTTTGTTGTCCTTTACCGGTTTTAGCACCAATACCTTCTGCCCTATGTGGAATAGTCGTTGCCGGGCACCCCTATCGTACCATCGTTTCTGTCGCCCCTGGGCCGCCTGGAGATTCTCCCTTACCAATAGGGAGAGTTGCTCCATGCGGTCCCGGAGTTCCAGGACATATGGCACAATAGGCGTCCCTGCCTGTTCGGTTTCCCCTTCCCAGTGGTCCCGAATGAGATCGAGGGGTCCTCGCACCCTCCTCCCATACAATAACTCAAAGGGGGAAAAACCCGTAGATTCTTGGGGGACCTCCCTATACGCAAATAACAGGTGGGGTAAGAATCTCTCCCAGTCTCTGCAACCGTCCGTAAAGGTCCTCAACATTTGTTTGAGAGTCCCATTAAAGCGCTCACAGAGACCGTTAGTTTGGGGGTGGTACGGGGAACTGAGCAGGGGTTTAATGTGGCACACTTTCCATAACTGCTGTGTGAGTACGGCAGTGAACTGGGTTCCTTGGTCGGATAGGATTTCTTTAGGGAACCCCACCCGAGTGAATATCTTAACCAAGGCATCGGCTACCGTCTCAGCTTCAATATTCGGCAGGGGTACTGCCTCGGGGTACCGGGTCCCATAGTCCACCACAGTAAGAATGTATTTCTTACCGGACGGGCTAGGTCGCGCTAGGGGGCCTACAATGTCGACGGCGACCCTATAGAAAGGTTCCCCAATGATCGGCATCGACATTAATTTAGCCTTCGGGCGATCTCCCCTCTTACCCACCCGTTGGCAAGTGTCACAGGTTCTGCAATAGTGTCGCACGTCCCGGTTAAACCCTGGCCAGAAGAAATTCTGGGTAATCCTATGGCCCGTGCGACGTACTCCTAAATGGCCAGCTAAGGGTATATCGTGAGCGATCCTCATGATTTCTTGCCTGTATTTTTTCGGTAGCACTAGTTGCTTCTGCGGGACGGGGTTTTTACCTGCTGCGGGCTCCTGGGGGATCCTATACAGTCTATCCCCCACCCACTCGTAGCTTTCCCCATCTGTCCCCGGTTCCCCTTTATCTGCCTTATCCCTATACTTCCGTAGAGTGACGTCTTCCCGCGTCTCCCTCCCAAAAGTCTCAGGGGTATCCCAGTCTAAGGGGGTCTGTCCTAAGGTCACAGTCGGAGGGTTAGATCTTACCTGGGTCTCCGCGACTGGCGGGCCGATTCCAATAGCACGAGCCTGAGCCCGGGTGGTGACAGGGCAGGCTCCAGCAGGGCCTTGAGGGGCAAAAGCGGACAATAGCGGGGCTAAATCATTTCCCAAGAGTACTTCCGCTGGTAGTCCTTTCATCAGGCCCACATTCACTTGGCCAGCTCCCACCCCCCAGTCCAAATGCACTCGGGCCGTGGGAAGACGATGCACCGCACCCCCGGCCACTCTGATGGCCACCGTTTGGCCAGTGTGTTCTTTTTCTGGGACCAGGTCGTGTTGGATCAAGGTTAGGGTGGCCCCAGTGTCTCGTAATCCACTGACAACTTGTCCATTCACTCGGACTGTTTGTCGGTGATGCTGACGGTTGTCTACGGCAGCCGCATATAGGGGGTTGGCCTCGTGCAAAATTTCCCATTGCTCTTCCCCCAGGGGCTGGGCTTCAATGCAATGGGCCCCTGAGGTAAAGGGCCGGGTGTTCCCTTCAGCGGGCTTCCTCCAAGAAGCTTGTCGAGCTGGATCTAGTGGGCATTTGTCTCTCAGGTGGCCCACCTGTTGGCACCGCCGGCGGTCCGGGGCACTGGACTGGGCGAAGCGGGAGGGGGTGTTGTAGCTAGGTGGATTAGCGGAGGTGGTTGGAGTAGGGCCGACGGGGCGGCTTTCTACTCGGGGAGCTGCCTTTTGGACCGAGGGGTCGGGTTTTCGGGCGTCCGCATATTCGTCAGGCAGCCGGGCGGCTTCGGGTAGGGTAAGTGGTCGCCTATCCCGAATCCACTCCCTGAGCTCCTTGTCCACCTTTTCAAAAAAATGCTCCAACAAAAACAATTGTAATACCTCCTCCGCGGTGGTAGCTTGGCACCCATCCATCCAGTGGCCAGCCGTGCGTTGTAGTCGGCAGGCCCATTCGGTGTAGGAGTCACCGGTTTGCTTTCGGGATTCCCGGAAGCGTCTCCGATATGCTTCGGGGGTTACTGCATATCGGGACAATAGAGCTTCCTTGACCAATCGATAATTTCCCACCTCATGGTCCGGGATCGCCCGGAAAGCATCACTGGCTCGTCCGGATAATTTGCCAGACAAAATTTTAACCCACTCCTCGGAGGGTACTTTATGTAGGGCACATTGACGCTCAAAATCGGCCAGGTATTGGTCAATCTCCCCCTCTGTTTCTACGAAATTTTTAAAAGCGGCAAAGTGGACTTTCCTCTTTTCCTCGGGAGTTTGAAAAGTCCCAGCAATTGGACTGGCGCTGGTTGAAGTCTGGCGCCGGTTGGCATCGACCGACGCAATTACTTGGGTTACGATCCTAGGTGAGGGGTTTGGTCCGTAGTGAGCCAACCTTACCCTCACCTCGTGGTCGAATCGTTCATCTTCCGGGGTTCGGACCAAGGTGATCTCCGGTTCTGGGTTTGGTTCGACACCCAGTTCGCCATTCTGTTCAGCTAAGTCCAATGCGACCAATTCTGCCAAAATGTCTCTTTTCTTTTTGTTGCTAGCCGAACGACCACGGCTCTCCAACAAGTCTTTTAGGGTAGATCGTTTCAACCTTCCGTAGTAGGCCTCCATCCTGATTGCTCTCGGTAGCTGTCCTTCTGGGGTGAAAGAACGATCCCGCCGCTGCCACCAATTGTAGCGGCACCCCGGTGTAGTAGGGGTTTACGCCGCTGAGAAGGTGTCCTTTCCCCCAAGCACGAAGTCAGCTAAAGCATAACAGGTTCGACATCCAAGTAATGGTCATCCCCTCCAAGCATGAGACGAGACTCTGTGCTGAGGGTCAAAGTAGGAATAATGTTTATTCTGCAACTCGGGCTTTTATGCCGTACAACAACTCCTCCCCGTATCCGGAGGAGATAATACATTTACAGTGGGAGTCACTCCCACTGTACCGAGCAGAATATTATACAAAAATTACAGGTTTAATAATACACACAATATATAACAAAAATACAATGTGCTACGTGTATTAGGGAACGGAGATCTAGGGGAACAATATACGTGAAAATCCCCTAGATCGGTTGGGCCGTTCGCTAGATACACGTTCGCACCATTTACTCAGGAACCATATAACATAAACAAAAACTCTCTCTTGGATCCGGTGTCTCTATTTCGGTACTTTGGATCTGTCGACCAGTATGGGCGCACGTTACCGGTAAGGTTGACATTCGTCGTGTGGAAAGTTCGTGATTGTTCGGTCATTAGTCCATGCGGTCAAAATGGCCGCGACCCATTGTTCTTTCCACGTGGCGGCGCGTACCGTACGGATCCACAAGTACCCGAAATCCACAATAATCCAAATACAACGACAATTCTCCGAGATGGTATCTGTCACTCTCAAAAGGGGTCTGTCACAGGAAGTAGCTTTTTATTTTAATGTATCGTTTTGCATATTAATAACACATTAAAAAGAGAGCATGTGTCAATTCCCGTTAATTTGCGATCTGGAATATGTGTAAAATGATTCTCGGCCTGCTGAGAATTACTGGAAACACAGTTTACCACAGCTACTAGGGTAACAGTAATCCACTGACATCTTGTGTGGATTTCACGTTCTGTGTTTTTCTGCTAGTCATAAAGCTTGCTGAGCATCATCGGGTCTCAGTCCATAAAAAAAATTCTTTTAAAAATAAAGCTGAGATTGTGTGTTTCTTTTTGTTAACAATGTAAAAAGCTAATTTTATTTTGTACTGAAAAATAAACAGAATAAAATTAAAGCACACCAAAAGAAAAACTGTGTATATTACAGATATAAAAGTAGAATATGGCTAAATACACAGGAATTATTGTTGTTTTATATCTATTTAGTTGGTTATCTTTTGTAACACAGCAGGATAGTGACTCACAATGGAAATTATTAAACATTAGCTTACCCTCTGGAAGGCTTAGATGACAGACATTTGACATGGGGCATAGGCTTGGGAGGCTGCATATTGTTCTTCTGATTGGATTCTGAGGATGTAGGGGTAGTAGTTATGATGTCATTGAAAACCTGTAGGAACAAACAGCTATGTTGGCTTCTGAAATACTGATTTTCAAACCTGATAGAAGGACAAATATAATTTATCTTGCAAAATATTCCCAGGACAGCTGTGTTGCGGATCAAAAAGGACTATAGTACAGATCACCTAATTTATCTTACACTTGACTACTAAAGAAATTACTTTATCTATACATGATGCATAAAAGAGAAAGCTATATGTGTTAAGAGTGTTCAAACATATATACAGACACTACACTCATACACACAATATATCCCTGTTTATTGCTGTGGAGCTCTCCGCTACACTCATACACACAATATATCCCTCTTTATTGTTGTGGAGCTCTGCACTGCACTCATATACACAATATACCCCTGTTTATTGCTGTGGAGCTCGGTGCTACACTCATACACACTATATAGAATTGTCATGCTACACTCATACACACAGTGTAGCACTGTTTATTGCATATTACCATAAGTTTAATGGCTGTTGAGCTCTGTTATATGCTCATAAATACTGCATATCACTGTATGTTTTCTAGCAGGATCAGCAGTACACACAGACTCACATTGAGACGCTGGAAGATTAAAGGAAACGCTATAATTAAAAAAATAGAGGCGTCCCTGAAGACATAGGCACAGAAGATATACCACACTACATCAGACGTCTCTTTGCGGCCCTAATGCCACTCAAATAGGCAAACATGATAAAAATGGATGGCATATTCCGGTTACAACAGCCCCAACCTCGGCCACAGTTGACCTTATGGTCCGCTTTCAAATCACTCAAGACAAAGCCCTATTTCTCACGCCAGTAATATGGAAACCCCGGTCCAGTTCGAGGGATCATCTCTCCTAATTTTTCCAGACCCTGGCCTGGCGGAAGTTACAGAAACCGACTCTATAGGTTCTCCAAGCCAAATAAGTTACCTACTATTGGGGCATCCCCAGAATGCTCCTGTTCTTCTACCAGGGGAAGAATCACCAGGAGCCTCCAAGACCTGGAAGCCAGTATGAGCAGCTCAGGCCTTATCGCACCTACTGGAGCAAGAAATATACACCTGACAAACCTGGATCCTTTAAAGATCCCTGTATTCAAGCCTAGCTCGCCCTAGGAACACTCATTTAACGTGGCAGCTACTTGACAGGTTCCTTGTGCGCTATCCCCTGATGGCCTGATCCCCTGATCCCCTGAAGAGTGAGTCAGGAAAGCAATCTCGCATCCAGCGTGCAGAACGTCCATAGGAAAGCATTGAGAAATGCTTTCCTATGGACTGTTTGAATGCGCGTGCGGCACTTGCCGCGCATGCACATTCGGCTCCACGTGGGAGCTGACGTTGGCAGGGGAGGAGAGTTCACCAGCGCAGAGGGAGCCCGGCGCTGGATTAAAGTAAGTGAAGGGGTTTTAACCCCTTCAGTGACAAGGGAGGGGGACCTTGAGGGAGGGGGGGTCCTAAGGATGCTATAGTGTCAGGAAAACTAGTTTGAAATCCTCTCTTCACCAACCACCATTGTACTAGATTTGAATGCTACTGTTATTTTTAATGTGTCATGCTTATAAAATTGTTATTCTAGTTTCATGCACACAAGTGAAGTGAGTTACAAGGAAAGAATAAAAAATTAAAACCAAGAGGTGTCCAGATATTAAGGTTTAAATTATTTTATTTGCTGTGGAGGTGTCCAGATTTAAAAAAAAAAAAAGGACAATGTCACTTTCAGACTCTCCGGCCAAATAATTAAAGGGACACTCCAGGCAACCAGACCACTTCTGCCCATTGAAGTGGTCTGGGTGCCTGTGACAAACTGCCATTTGCCACTGGGCATTGGAGAGGACTGATTGCTAGCCTCCTGCCCTGCGACTATGGCCCTGGGTTGTTGTCACAAAACCCTACCTTATGCCTGGGAATATTTACTGCTACCGGCCCTTTAAGAGCTAACCGGGCACATATACAGGAACAGAGACCGTGGATTATAAAGACATATTGTGCATCCAGCAAAAGACATCAAAACTGGATATAATTGAATGTGCTTACCTGCTTTGTGGGGATTATTCTTTATAACAGTTCGTGTATTTTAAAACATTTGCTTAATTGTGAGACCCAGTCGGTATGGATCCAGCATTCATCATACGAATGCAAACTACCGAACACCGGACCACCCTGCTACCTAATAAAGTGGTAATTTACCTCCCTGATCGGTACATCCAGCTCTTATGGGAAACGCACGAACGCTTTGTTTCAGTTCCTGGGTGGCCGCCATTTCGGGACTTTTACACGTGTTCGCGGCCATCTTTACTCCCGAACAGCGGTGTTTTGCCGTCGAGTGTCTGGAACTAAAATCGGACACTCGAGTAGGCAAACACTGCTGAGACCTCCATAGCACCGGATATTCGTGCCCAAACTACCGAACACCCTGCCGATCGGTAGAAAGACTTAATAGCATATGGGGATTCTAGCGAACGTCGAGTTACTCACGGATGGCAAGCCTTTTAACGCACGAACAAAGACCGACCACAAGGCCAAAATTCATGGAACTATTTTCGGCTACTTTGCCTGTGCGGTCGGTCAAAACTTTAACATGTGTGACATGTCATGATTCCCTTTTATTCCAGAAATTTGGTCCTTAAGGGGTTAAAGTCCCATATCTCCCGAACCACTGAACCGAATGAGCTGATTTTTTAATATGTTGGTCCCCCAGAATAGGGCTATCTGGTACATCCAGAACTTGGGGAAAAATGTGTTGTTGTTAATTGGGTTACAAGCTTATCTGAGGGGAGGAGATGTGTGGGATATACCTTATGTTTTATTGGTTGTTGTGTTAATTATGTGGGTGTCTCCCTTGCATGGGCAGAATCACATAAAAGGAGAGTACCTGCCATTAAAATTTAGTTCTTCTTGACCCTCAACACGTAGTCTTGTCTCGTGATTGAAGGGGACAGCTATATTCACACTGGGGATTGCTATGCTCTGCATACTCCCTGGAGCCTTAATCACTTAGCTCTTTTAAGAGCTGTTCCTGTTACGCTCTCCTTGGAGGAGAGGTCTTCCCCACACAGTCCTGGATGCTGGAGGTCCATGCAGGGTGGAAGGAAGAGGTCTTTCCCACACGGTCCTGGAGGACAGAAGCTGATCCAGGGTGGAAGGAAGACGGCGAGAGTCAAGCTACGGCGGTTGCGGAGTCTGCGGTGGTTGTGGTGTCTGCTGCAGTGCTTGGAGTCCTCAGGAAGCGCTAGGAGCATCCATTAACGGAAGGATCCGTTACAGTGCCAACTCCCACCACCCTTAACCCTGCAATTGTAATTATTGCAATTTTTATAAACTGCAATGATTACTTTGCAAGGTTAAGTACTCCTCTAGTGACTGTCTATCAGACAGCCACTAGAGGGACTTCTGTGTTCTTAGAACACGAAAAATGTTTTAAACGACGCTGGACGTCCTCCTGCTACGTGGGGACCTCCAGCGTCGCCGAAATCCCCATAGGAAAGCATTGAATAATGCTTTCCTATAGGGAAGTCTAATGCGCGTGCGTATTGCATGCCTTTGCCGCACATGCGCATTAGGTCTTCCCCGTCGGCTGACTTCGGCAGGGGAGGAGAGTAGGCAAAGCCTGACCCAGCGCCGAGGGACATCGGCGTTGGACTCAGGTAAGTCGCTGAAAGGGTTTTAACCCCTTCAGCAACATGGGATGGGCGGTGGGAAGGAGAGGGGCACAGCAGGGTCCTGCAGTGCCAGGAAAACAAATATGTTTTCCTAGCACTGGAGAGTCACTTTAATATCCTGCAGAGTAAAAAAAGAAAAAACAGAGACGATAAGACAAAGGGTACACTCCCAATCGCTAAACCCTAAGGGTGGTAGTGCCGGGTGCAACCTGAAGTCTTAGGTAACGCAAAGGGACTCCAGGGGTCTCAAGGGGCTTAACCCCAGTTTCTAAAGTATACAAAAGACAAAGAGAACCGATGCTGCTGAACAGGGCTCTGAGAACAGAAGCATCTTCTGGATATAAACATAGTAATGTAGGGATAAAAATAATAATAATCGGGGCGGGGCCTGACCGCCGGCGGGATCAGACTTGCTCTGTCTGGGCTCCCGCTCCAGGGCACGAAAAATCGGGGCTAATCGGAGGTACACCGCGAGCACCAAACCACAACGGTGACTCTGCTGACCCCCAGCCACTGGGATACGTGGTGATACCGCCCAAGACCTCATCCGGCACCGACAAGGACCTGGAGCTAGCTGGAGCTTGAGCCGGGATGAGACGGCCGCTCTCCCGGGTCTCCGGCCGGCGTCCTTCACCTCCCCCCCCCTCTGGACCGGGGGGTTATCCCAGTCTGCAAGGGCGCCAAGTAACACACCAAGCTGGGCTTAAAAAAACGCCCTGGAGTGAAATATCCACCGGGCAACGCTCCACAAGATGGCCGCCGCACTCCAGCCATGTGCGCTCAGCCAGCACCATCAGATCGCCAAGACAGCCTACCCCAGGGCTATGTCGGCGAACTACACTAGGCAAAGGTACAGGCTGGGGCATCAAGCAGGGAGAAATGGGGTGAACAAAGAGCGGGAACAAACCCTGTAAAGCAACCACACAGGGGCCCACAGACCCTAGAATTGCCTGCCCCCATGAAAAAGGCCAGAGGGACCAAGCCAACCACCCTGCACCCAACCAGAAATAATCTACCCTACCAGCCCGGGCCTAAGACACCGCAACTACCGCCACAAGCCAACAAAATGGCACAGGAAGACGCCACCAAGCCCACCAAGTACCGGAGTGGGTTACCACCCCAGACGGGGAACCCAGAGACTGTACCTCGTAAAACCCATGGCACCAGCCTCATTCTGGGACAACCCTCAGACACACGCCTGCCAAACACACACAAAGAAATGCTCAAATGAACTCAATCGTTTATGCTAAGCCTGTTCCCAGACTTCACGACACGCGTTTGACCTGCAAACACAGCAGACTACGTCCGAAATTATGCATGGATGGTTAAGTGTACCATACTCACTGTATTTCATCACACTTTCTCATCTCACCCTAAGTTAAAGCGTAAAATAAAATAAACACTGTATAGCGTACATCTACATAGGGAGTGTGAGGGGAACGTGTGCCAACCCTCTAAATAACCTAGAATCAGTACTGTTATAGCCTATGATGAAGTCATCTTGTGACAAGCCTTACTCAAAGTTTGTGATGCGTTAACATTTTCTGATTGTTTCACCCTATTTGCATAAGCGCCCTAGCTAAGCAACTGACTTTATAAAAGCGACTGTACACACGCTTCAGTTTTACACAGCAAAGTCAGCAAATGTCTAGATATGAAAGCGATGTCACTCAACCTAAATATAAATTAAGCTAATGTTACTTATCGACAAAACAACCTACTATGACAGGAGTAGATACCTAGCTTGTACTTAGCTTTTATTATTAACCCAAAAAATTGTGCGTTTAATCTACATGCTGTACAACAGTGAACAACTATATGTTTTTAAATTGTTTGTGAATGCTGTTGTGGCATTGTTGACATGCAACTGTTATTTCATGCACAGTAAAAATAAAGAATTACAAAAATAATAATAATAATAATAGTAATATGCTGGCTAATAACCAAAAATAAAATAAATGAGTAAAAAAAGCCCCAGAGATATCTATAGGTTGCTCTACCCCCCACATATGTCCTGTCATAAATAATCATTCTATCTAGAATTTATCTGGAGGGTTTGTTTATATTTTTCTCAGCTGTCCTTAATTGTCTGTCTTTTTTTTCTTGCAATTAAAACTTTAAAGATAAGGTGCCACATAAACAATGTGTGATGATTCCTTGCTTACAAACAGCTACAAATCATATTACATTTCGTTGACTATCTTAGACCATGGGAAATCAGTATGTGGTAAAAAATAATTCCATGCAATGAGCATACTTACAAGCTGGAATAAGAGCAGAATCCTCAAGATCAGGGGTTCCCAACCAAGTCCTCAAGTACCCCCTACCAGTACAGGATTTAGGGATTACTCTGTTGTGTTTTTTGTTGTTGTTGTTGTTGTTTTTCTAAAAACACCTTAGGCACAACTTGGTAATCCCTAAATCTTGGACTGCTAGGGGGTACTTGAGAACTGGGTTGGGAACGCCTGCTCTAGATGTTAACAACCACCACACAATTTGTTAAAGGACACTATAGGCACCCAGACCACTTCAGCTCATTGTATTATATGTATATATTTAAATTCTACATATATATTCATATAATATTTTTACATAATTAAGTCATATAATTACAATTTGAGGGACTTGCCTGACAACCCAGGCAGAAAGTCCAGATAATTTGGCTTGCAAGCCCTACATTTAACTCTGTAACTTTCCAAGACACCCTAAAACCTGTACATCGGGGGTACTGATTTACTTGGGAGGCTTTGCTGAACACAAATATAAGTGTTTTAAAACAGTAAAACATATCACAACAATGATATGGTCAGTTAAAGTGCATTTTCTTAATACCGTGACGAGATCCTGAGGCCCATTGTTATGCCATTCATCCACAACCATCACCTCATGTTGCAGCATGATAATGCATGGCCCCATGTTGCAAGGATCTGTACACAATTCCTGGAAGCTGAAAACATCCCAGTTCTTCCATGGTCAGCATACTCACCGGACATGTCACCCATTGAGCATGTTTGGGATGCTCTGGATCGGCATATACGACAGTGTTACAGATCCTGCCAATATTCATCAACTTCGCACTGCCACTGAAGAAGAGTGGACCAACATTCCACAGGCCACAATCAACAACCTGATTAACTCTATGCAAAGTAGATGTGTTGCACTGCGTGAGGCAAAATGTGGTCACACCAGATACGGACTGTTTTTCGGACCCACCAGACCCCGCCAATACATTAAAACTGCACATTTTCGAGTGGCCTTTTCTTGTGGCCAGCCTAAGGCACACCTGTGCAATAGTAATGCTGTCAAATCAGCATCTTGATATGCTACACCTGTGAGGTGGATGGATTATCTCGGCAAAGGAGAAGTGCTCACTAACACAGATTTAGACAGATTTGTGAACAATATTTGAGAGAAATAGGCCTTTTGTGTACATAGAAAAAGTCTTCGATCTTTGAGTTCAGCTCATGAAAAATGGGGGCAAAAAAAAGTGTTGCGTTTATAATTTTGTCAGTGTATGATTAAGTTACAATGAATGTAATAGACTTTTAAAAAAAATGAGAAGTGAAAATTTGATGACAGGTGGCAATATGCATAAAGAGAAGCAAAATGTTTTCTAATCCGCACAGGACAACTGTTTGAGACTTGCAGTGTCATATATTAGGGATTGGAATTAACGAGTTTGTAATTGGACTGAAAATTACAGTTAAGCTAGTACAGTGTACAGAACATTTCATTAATCTATTTATTGGGGGAATGTGAATTCTTCTGACATTTTGTGGTTCTCTGTCCTATCTGTTCCTTAGCTCCATTTGTCACCCCCCTATTCTTGTGGTGGTCTCCTGTACTACTGGCCTTCTGCCTCCGTCTATCCTTTAGGTAGTCTGCTACATATCTTGTGATGCTACCTTTCCACATCACTCTTATGGTCCCTTGTCCCATTTATGGCTCTCCTTTTTAAAATCTATTAATTCTGACACCACAGATTTCCTTTTGAGATTCCCTGAGCATTCCCCCTCACTGTCCCTCTTTCACTCCCTTGTGCAGGCTCCAAAACCCTGCCTTTAGCCATCCTGTTTTGTGATGCTCAAAACCTTACAATAATTTTATCTAGATCAATATTCTCAGTGTCTCTCATCATCTGTGATTCTGATGAAGTTTTCATCAAAATACACTGACTGATGTGCTTCAATGCTCAAGTCTGTCATAACTTGAGAGCATATTAGTTTAAAAGTGCACTTCTTCACTTATATTATTCCAAAATGTAAGAATAGTGTAGCTATGACATTTTATACCACAGCCTAAGTGTAATTGAAGAAACAGAGTTCCATCTAACAGTGTTTGAGACAAGGTTTAGTGAGGCAGTAGATGTTGCTATGTTCATGCACTGGACAGATGATAAATAGACAGAGTGATAACAGTGATCAACAAAATAAAGAGGGCAATTCCACAAAGCAATAGAAAATGTAATGGAGAATCAAAGAGCACAAATATGAACGTCTATTGGGGATTAAATACAAGGAATGAAAATACGCAAGTTCTAGAGTTAAGCGGACACCTGGATGTTCGGGTTCGGCGGAACTTCGGCAAAAAGTTAAAGTTCGTACTCGAACTTGACCCCGAACTTGGCAGTCGTTGCGCAGGCACTGCAGCATGTAGTCGCTCATGTGTGCCAGGCTGCCCAGAGGCAAGGACAAGCTGTCCTCTGTGGGAGGTGTATCGTCTGTGTCCTCCGTATCCCCCCAGCCATGCTCCAGTGATGCCCACGAGCTGCGTTGGGTGCCACCCTGCTGTGAACACGGTTCCTCCTCCTCCTCCTGAACTGTGCCCTGGCTGGACAATTGTGTACCTGGCCTATGCTGGTGCAGGAACCCACCCTCTGAGCCACTTGTGAATGACTGGCCTGATAACCGTGGAAATTACCCCTCTTCCTCCTCCTCCTGTGCCACATCCTCTTCCATCATCGCCCGAAGCGTTTTTTTCAAGGAGACATAGAAGCGGGATAGTAAGGCTGAGAACGGCGACAGCGGCACTGACCATGTTGGTGGAGTACTCTTAGTGCTCAAGCCGGTGAAGACTGACAGGGCCCATACAAAGTAGTAGCCCAGGTATGTGATACTACTTATGTCATTGCCAGCTGTGCAGATGAAAGGATCCAGCTATCCTTTCATGTGAACATGCTGAAGGAGTACCAAGAAAGACAGGAGGATGTCGCTGTAGTGTGTGCCCCTGCTGCAGACAACTCAGAAAGCTTACTGTGACGGAACTATGAATTCTGCCTGGACTCACCGAGGAGCCACACTTGATAAAGCAATTTCACTGCTCTACCAACACCTGCTGGTGGGAAACGCTACGACGAATAACACTTTCAGGAGACAATGGGAAAACCAACTGGGTGGACCGATCTCGCAACCACAGTGGGACACAGCACTCTTATGGCAACACAAGAGCTACTCCAGCTCCCACTATCAAGAAGACAATTATAAACTGATATCCATGTGGTATAGAACACCAGTTGCACTACACAGGATCTTCCCAACAACATCCCCAACATGCTGGAGATGTCAGGAGGAGAGGGGTACGATTGTACACCTCTGATGGGACTGTAGGCTCATCGCCCCATATTGGGAACGAATCTGGTCTGAAATCAAGACGATACTGGGGGAGGGCACGGAATGGTCCAGGGAACTGGCCCTACTACATATCACCTCCCGGTCTCTCTCTGGATATAAGAAATCCATCCTACGTCATCTACTGAACGCAGCCAAAGCCCTTATCCCTGTGTACTGGAAGGGAGCTGAGGTCCCCACAGTTGAAGAATGGCTACATAGGATCGGGGACATACAACTGTCGGAGGCACTGCAGGCGTCCCTGACGGGTCGGGAGGCCAGGCACGCGGAGATGTGGCAACCATGGTTTCAATACCATGCTGGGGGCACTGAACATCCCGTGAGGGGGGTGGAGACAGGGGACTGAGAGACAGCTCACACCCCACACCACCGACACTCTTGGGGTTGGGACCACCACATCCCTAGAAGCACACCCCCAGGACTGGCAAAACCATCATCTGCCTGACAACCCGATCCTCCCACAAACACCTCGCGAAGTCGAGAGCATACAACCCAACTGAAATCTCCCGTTTCTGCCATGTCTATGACACCAGCACACACACGGGGTGCGCTGTGGGGACACAGGGGGGGAACTCACTGTGACTGCTACTCTAATTCTCCCTTTCTACCTTTCCATACCACGCTACCAACCCAAAATGTAATAAACAATAAAAGGGGACTAAAAAGGGAATACCTGATGCTGACACTACCTTGGGCACTTCGAGCTGCGGGACATGGGTACTCACTCATGGGATAGCTTGACCTAACATTATGATCAAGATATCTTTGCCTCTCACACACGAGACGCCAGACAACCACGCCCACCCCATCATCTAGTATTCCTATTGGCATATACCCTATATCTCATGACTATAATCGACCTAATGCTCGGCCTGGTGTTAGAAAAATGTATACTGTTATTGAGAACATACCCGGTATATATGTCCGGATACCAAACACACCACAGTTGACTCTTTACAAACCTTATTTTTCTGTTATTTCATATATGCCTACTGTTAAACATGAAAATTCTTGTTGTAACTAAATTTTGATGAGCGGTCTGATACTTTAGGCACAACAAAACTCGAACCATTACGGCAACATTATGATATTTCTGTCTCTTAAACAGGCCTGCGAGCCGAAACTATCTGTAAACTCTTCCTCTCTTAAATAAACAGATTTACAAAAAAAAAAAATTCTGCCTGGACACCCTTAATAATAATACAGCTGGACATACAAAGGACCGAATTGCTTGTTACATGTGAATTACTATTACCCAAGAATTAATCCAAATCACCGAACACCGGACCACCTTGGTGTACAATTAAGTGATATTTTACCTCCCAGCTCTATTTCAGCCGTTCGCATGGTTCAGCACGAATCCTTTGTGTTAAGCATAGGTGGCCGCCATTTCGGGACTTTACACGTGTTCGCGGCCATCTTGCGCACGAACAGCGGTGTTTGCCTGCAATCCCCTGGAACTAAAAACGGATACGCAAACAGGCGAACACCGCTGAGACCTCCAGGACAACGTAGCTTCGTGCTGGAACTACCGACCGACCGGCCGTTCGGTAGAAAGACTACACCTTACATGGGGATTCCGGCGAACACCGAGATAGCTGTGGATGGCAAGGGTTTCGTGGGGTTTTAATGCACGAACGGAGACTGACCGCAAGGCCAAAACTTGTGGAACTATTTTCGGCCAGAAAGTCTGTGCGGTCGGTCAAAACTTCAAAGATCCATAACTCCCGAACCCTTTAACCGAATGAGCTGGATTTTGGATATGTGGTTCCCCTGAACCAGGGCTATCTGGGGATTTAAAGATGTACCCCCTGTTTTTGGGGTACATCCAGAACTTGGGTAAAATTATGTGTGTGTTAATTATGTTAAAGGTTTATCTGAGGGGAGGAGACGTGGGGGTTGTACCATGTATGTGATTGGTTATTGTGATAATTATGTAGGTGTAGCCCTACCCAGGGCAGTATTGCATAAAAGGAGACCCCTCTCAATAAACCTTAGTTCTGCTTGACCTTTCAAAACGTAGCCTCGTCTCGTTCTTGGAGGGGATCTATTGTACCGTTACTCTGTTCCAGTTTACAGCTATGCCT
Organism: Pelobates fuscus; assembly: GCF_036172605.1. NCBI lineage: Eukaryota > Metazoa > Chordata > Amphibia > Anura > Pelobatidae > Pelobates > Pelobates fuscus. The sequence continues at coordinate 383,178,792 of NC_086319.1, read as the reverse complement.
GACTCTACCCTTGGATTTCGTGGATGGGATTAAGAGCTCCATTACTACACAGCAGCCTGCCAGGAAAAGGACGTCTCCAACGGCAGATACCCCCTTACTACCTGGGTAGCCGTTACATTGGTTGGCAGCGGTGGGATGGTCCTTTTCATCCACAAAGCAAGTGCTGAATGAAGTCCCAGTACGCTAGATTGAAGAGACACACACTAAAAGATCTGTTGGAGACTAGGGGAAGGAGTGCCAGCAACCGACCACGGAGAGAGCTGATAGCTGACCTACTGGAACTGGATGAAATGGATAGATCTATGGAGGTCACTGAACAACAGGCCCCTGTCAGCGAGGATGATGAGATTACCAGTAGGGTACAGCGGAGGTTATCCATGTACCAAGCAACTTCCGTGGAACTAATTGAGCGACTGTTCCTGGAAGCGAGAGCGGAGATTCGAGACCAGAGGGGATACGAAATTGAGATGGTAAGAGCTAGACAACCTATTACACAGACAGCTCCTACTCCCCCACCCGCTGCTGCAGTAAAGAAAATACCATTTACTGCATTTAAAACTTTTGTGGAAAGTGAAGAGGAAATTGATGGATATTTGGCTGACTTTGAGAGACAGTGCTCACTACACCAAGTGCCACCGGAGCAATGGGTCACTATCCTGGCAAATTATCAGGAAAAGCAAATTAGGCTTTTCGAGCACTTACTGCAGAGGATATATCACAGTATCAACGGGTAAAAGATGCACTGCTCACCAGATACGCTGTAACCCCAGAAGCGTACCGCCGCCGCTTCCGGGAGTCCAAAAAGAAGGCTGTGGACTCCCACATGGAATGGGCCAACCGGTTACAAAGGGTGGCATCACATTGGGTCCAAGGGTGCAAGGCCAACACCGGAGAGGAAGTATTACAGCTGTTCCTAATGGAACATTTCTTCCAAGATCTGTCCGTGGATATACAAGATTGGGTACGAGATCGCCGTCCTGCTAACTTAAACGAGGCGGCTCGGCTAGCGGATGAGTACGCGGAAACAAGGAAAGTAAGCCAGGGTACTACACGACTGTCTCATAAGGTAGAACCACGCGCCCCAACCGTCACCTCACGCCCAGAGTTCCGGGCTCAAGTACCCCCAGGACCGCCACGTCCTCAGGGGTCTAACAACTACCCCCGGGATTCGTCTAGGGTGACGTGCCATCGCTGCAGCAACACGGGACATATTGCTCGTTATTGCCCTTTGGGATTTACAAACAACAACTGGAGACGCACAACACCCAACACAGAGGCCAGTCCATCACGTCCCTCTGCGGCCCACTGCCTAGAGACCGAGGTGGGTCCTGAGGAATGTCTGGGAATTTTGTATGAGGCAGATCCAATACAAGCTGCCTCTCCAGATAACCGTCAGCATCACCGCCAGGAGGTACATGTGAATGGACAAGTAGCACAAGGCCTAAGAGATACCGGGGCTACCATCACTTTGATTCAGAAACATCTGGTAAATCCAGAAAATGTGTCCACTCGCACAGTTGCTGTCCGGGTCGCAGGGGGGGCTGTATTTCGCTTACCCACCGCCCGGGTGCACTTAGACTGGGGAGTTGGGTCGGGAAAGACCACAGTTGGCATCATGGACAACCTGCCTGCCGAGGTTGTGTTGGGCAACGACATTGGCCCTCTGACTTCGGCTTATTTAACTTCTCCTGCCGCTGCTTGTCCCGTGACCACCCGCTCACAGACCCGTTTCGCAGATGATCATACAACAGGCCGGTAGACCCAGGTAAGCCAAGAACCGACCTGTAACCCCACTACGGTAGGGAGACCCGTAGCTTGGGACACCCCAGAGGAGTTTGGGAGGGAAACTGGAGAGGACCCCACCCTCAAAAAGTATCGAGAATTAGCAGACAGTAGAGGGGATGAGCGGGAACGTTTTATATGGGATGGTGACAGGTTATATAGATTGACCGAAGGCAGAAAGAGAGGCGGTGTCCCTGCGCAGAAGCGCCAACTAGTGGTACCCAGAAAGTACCGGTTGGAACTTCTCCGAATTGGCCACGACATTCCGTTGGCAGGGCATTAAGGGGGTAACCGCACCACCTACAGGATCACCCAGACCTTCTTTTGGCCGGGGATCTCAAAGGATGTGCAACGTTACTGCAGTACTTGTGACGTATGCCAATGGGTAGGGAAGAGAGGGGATCATCCTAAAGCTCGACTGTCACCTATGCCCGTGATCGAGGAACCATTTAGCAGGGTGGCCGTCGACCTAGTAGGACCCCTACCTAACCCCAGTCCCTCTGGTAAGAAATATATTCTTACCATAGTGGACTATGCTACCCGCTACCCGGAAGCCGTAGCTCTGACGAATATCCAGGCTGACACGGTTGCCAGTGCTCTCGTCTGGATATTCACCAGAGTGGGATTTCCTAAGGAAATATTATCCGACAGAGGGACTCAGTTTACCGCAGACCTAACCCAACAGTTATGGAAGGTCTGCGGTATTAAGACCCTGCTTAGTTCACCGTACCACCCTCAGATTAACGGTCTCTGTGAACGCTTTAATGGTAACCTAAAGCAGTTGCTGCGGTCCTTTACGGCGGAATACAGAGACTGGGAGCGATTCTTGCCGCACCTCTTGTTTGCCTATCGAGAGGTACCGCAGGAATCCACAGGGTTCTCTCCAATCGAGCTGCTCTATGGACAGAGAGTGCGAGGCCCCCTCAACCTCATCCGAGAGCACTGGGAGGGAGAGATAGAACATGAGGGTGTTCCCATTGTACCATATGTGCTGGAGATGCGGGACCGCATGGGGCACTTAGCCAGGATGGCCCGAGAACACCTCCAGGCGGCCCAGGGCCGTCATAAACATTGGTACGATCGGGGCGCCCGTCAGATAACGTTTCAAGTGGGCCAGAAGGTTCTGGTGCTTAGACCTGTGAAAGGAAATAAGCTCCAGACCTCCCGGCAGGGCCCTTACAAAGTAGTAGCGCAAGTTTGCGATACTACATATGTAATTGCCAGCAGCAAAGACGAGAGGATCCAGAAATCCTTTCATGTAAACTTATTAAAGGAGTATCAAGAAAGACCAGAGGATGTAGCAGCCATATGTATCCCGGCCACTGAAGACCCTGACAGCTTACCTATCCCAGATCTGTTAGCCGACTCGGAGCCTAAAACTCTGCTCAATACAGTACAGCTAGGGGAGCGGTTAACTCCCGCAGAAAAGGGGCAGGTCCGACAATTACTAACTGAGAAAGGGTTGACGTTTTCCCAGGAGCCAGGGTACGCTTCCTTAGCGACTCACTACGTAGAGACCCCAGGACAAAACCCTCTCAGACAGACTCCACAGAATCCCTGAAGTGGCAAAAGAGAAGATGAGGAAGGAGATACAAGAGATGTTAAGACTGGGGGTTATAGAGCCGTCCGACAGCCCCTGGGCCTCGCCCGTTGTCCTAGTCCCCAAAAAGGACGGAACAACCTGGTTCTGTGTCAATTATCGACGCCTCAATGACCGTGACAGATGCCTACCCCATGCCCCGGGTGGACGAACTATTAGATCGTATTGCCAGGGGACGCTATCTGACAACCATCGATCTGTGCAAAGGGTATTGGCAGATTCCTCTGGCCAAGGAGGCTATCCCTAAGTCGGCGTTTGTCACCCCATTTGGCTTATACCAGTTCAAGGTCATGCCATTTAGGATGAAAAACGCCCCAGCTACATTTCAGCGCTTAGTGGACCGTCTCCTTGATGGCTTCCAGGATTTTGCTTGTGCGTACCTGTATGACATTGCAATCTAAAGTGAGACCTGGGGGGAACACCTGAGACATGTTGAGGCTGTACTGGATCAGAATAGGGCCGCAGGCCTAACCCTGAAACCAGAGAAATGTTATTTCGGGATGGCCGAAGTCCAGTACTTGGGACACAGAGTGGGGTGTGGGAAACAACGACCAGAACCCGCTAAGGTTGAGGCTGTAGCCAATTGGCCAACACCCCACACTAAGACCCAGGTATTGGCATTCTTAGGGACAGCAGGATATTACAAGAAATTTGTCCCTGACTATAGAACCATCGCTAAACCTCTGACAGATTTGACAAAAAAGAATTTGCCTAGGGTAGTCCTGTGGTCTCCCGCCTGTGAAACAGCATTCCAAACCTTGAAACAAGCCTTGATCAACGCACCTGTTCTATCTGCCCCCGTCCCTAACAAAAGATTTGTCGTCCATACAGATGCGTCCATGTACGGACTGGGGGCAGTTCTAAGCCAGATCGGGGATGATGGAGGGGAACACCCTGTCGCGTACCTGAGTAGAAAGTTATTACCCAGGGAAGTGAGTTACGCGGCAGTGGAAAAGGAATGTTTAGCCCTGGTTTGGGCTCTAAAGAAACTCACACCCTACCTGTATGGTCAGGAATTCACCCTGATCACGGACCATAACCCACTAATATGGCTGAACCGAGTAGCTGGGGATAATGGGCGCTTGCTGAGATGGAGCTTGGCCCTGCAACCCTACAATTTTTCCATCCAATACCGCCCTGGCAGATTCAATGGGAATGCAGACGGACTGTCCAGGCAAACAGAACTTTTACCCTAACAACAGATCAATCCGGGTCTGCCGGAGTGTTCCACAAAAGGGGAGCAGTGTGACGGAACTATGAATTCTGCCTGGACACCCTTAATAATAATACAGCTGGACATACAAAGGACCGAATTGCTTGTTACATGTGAATTACTATTACCCAAGAATGAATCCAAATCACGAACACCGGACCACCTTGGTGTACAATTAAGTGATATTTTACCTCCCAGCTCTATTTCAGCCATTCGCATGGTTCAGCACGAATCCTTTGTGTTAAGCATAGGTGGCCGCCATTTCGGGACTTTACACGTGTTCGCGGCCATCTTGCGCACGAACAGCGGTGTTTGCCCGCAATCCCCTGGAACTAAAAACGGATACGCAAACAGGCGAACACCGCTGAGACCTCCAGGACAACGTAGCTTCGTGCTGGAACTACCGACCGACCGGCGTTCGGTAGAAAGACTACACCTTACATGGGGATTCCGGCGAACACCGAGATAGCTGTGGATGGCAAGGGTTTCGTGGGGTTTTAATGCACGAACGGAGATCGACCGCAAGGCCAAAACTTGTGAAACTATTTTCGGCCAGAAAGTCTGTGCGGTCGGTCAAAACTTCAAAGATCCATAACTCCCGAACCCTTTAACCGAATGAGCTGGATTTTGGATATGTGGTTCCCCTGAACCAGGGCTATCTGGGGATTTAAAGATGTACCCCCTGTTTTTGGGGTACATCCAGAACTTGGGTAAAATTATGTGTGTGTTAATTATGTTAAAGGTTTATCTGAGGGGAGGAGACGTGGGGGTTGTACCATGTATGTGATTGGTTATTGTGATAATTATGTAGGTGTAGCCCTTCCCAGGGCAGTATTGCATAAAAGGAGACCCCTCTCAATAAACCTTAGTTCTGCTTGACCTTTCAAAACGTAGCCTCGTCTCGTTCTTGGAGGGGATCTATTGTACCGTTACTCTGTTCCAGTTTACAGCTATGCCTGACTCTACCCTTGGATTTCGTGGATGGGATTAAGAGCTCCATTACTACACAGCAGCTTGCCAGGAAAAGGACGTCTCCAACGGCAGATACCCCCTTACTACCTGGGTAGCCGTTACACTTACCTCTCCCTGATTTACTAGAGAGAGACCCCCAGACTGACCTTACTAGCCTTGTACAGCTAGGGGGTTAAGCCACACCGAGATGGGACAGGCTAAGAGGCTTCTGTGGGAGAAACAGTCGACTTTCTTCCAAGAACCAGGCTATACGACCCTAGCTGTGCACAGGGTAGAGACCCCTGGACAGACACCCCTGCGACAGCCCCCTTACCGTGTCCTTGAAGCAGTCCGAGAAGGAAATACAGGAGATGACCCAGTTAGGGGTCATCGAGCACTCAGACTGTCCTTGGGCCTCGCCTGTATTCCTGGTGCCTAAGAAATATGGGACCACCCGGTTCTGCGTGGACTACAGGCGACTCAACAAGAAGACCACCACTGACGCCTAACCGATGCCCAGGGTAGACGAACTGCTAGATCGCATAGCCAGGGGACGCTATCTCACTACCATTGACCTGTGTAACAGCTATTGGCAGATTCCCCAGGCCGAGGATGCTATCCCCAAGTCGGCATTTGTCACCCCGTTTGGCCTGTACCAATTTAGGGTCATGCCATTCGGGATGAAAAATGCCCCGGCTACCTTCCAGCGTATGGTGTATAGGCTCCTCGATGGCTTCCAGGATTTTGCTTGTACACACTTGGATGACATTGTGATCTACAGTGGATCTTGGGAGGAGCACTTGGTTCATGTAGGGGTGGTTCTGGACAAGATTCGGGCCTGACCTTAAAGCCAGATAAGTGCCATCTAGGTATGGCTGAAGTACAGTACCTGGGACACAGAGTGGGATGTGGGAGCCAGAGATCAGAGCCAGTCAAGGTAGAGGCGGTAGCTAACTGGCCCACACCCCTCACTAAGACCCAGGTAATAGCCTTCTTGGGGACTGCAGGGTACTATAGACGTTTTGTCCCCGACTGTAGCACTATCACTAAGTCCCTGACGGACCTGACTAAGAAAAATGTACCTAAGCAGGTCCTGGGGTCTCCAGCTTGTGAAGCCGTGTTTAAAGCATTGAAGCAAGCACTTGTTAATGCCCCTGTCTTGGCTGCCCCAGTACCTAACAAACGTTTTCTTGTCCACACAGACGCTTCCATGTTTGGACTGGGGGCTGTGCTGAGCCAAGTCAGGTCGCATACCTGAGCAGAAAGTTACTACCCAGGGAAGTGAGTTAAGCGGCAGTGGAGGAGTGCTTGGCCCTGGTCTGGGCCCTCAAAAAGTTAACCCCCTACCTGTACGGACAGGTGCTTACTCCATTGCAGCTCGTGCTTTGCATGTAGATGCCTGGTCATGCAGATTGTGCTCAGGTTTAGAACGTTTATGCCTCGCTTCAGGCTCTGATTGCACAGCGTGCAAACCACTCGTGTCTTGTCGTCAGCACATTGTCTGAAGAACTGCCATGCCAGGGAACTCCATGGAGCTGGCTTTGGTGTGCTCGGTCCCTGGGTGCGGTGGGCAGTAGCAGGCGTACTGTCTTAGGGACGTCCGCTCCGCTTTTTCACCCTGCTCCCACTTATGCTGTTCTGGCGCCTCTGTGCGAAAACCGCCTCTTCCTCCAAACTGCACACATCACTCCCTTGACCTTGATTCCATGTGGGGTCTAGGACCTCATCATCTTCCACCCACTCCTCAACCCTGCCCTCCTTGCCGGTCTGTACACTGCAGAAAGCCACAGCAGTTGGCACCTGTGTTTCGTCATCATCAGAGACGTGCTGCGGTGGTCCTCGCTTGTCCACATCCTAAAACATAAGTGGTTGTGCATCAGTGCACTCAATCTCTTCCACTTCTGGGGCAGGGCTAGGTGGATGGCCCACGGAAACCCCGCCAGCAGAGTCATCAAAAAGCATAATAGACTGCTGCATGACTTGTGGCTCAGACTGCATGCCTGATTTGCAAGGGTGAAAGACAGATGGCCATGGGCTGCAAGTGCCAACTCTGAGCTTTCAGCAGGGGACTGGGTGGAATACAATGTGAAGGAACTGGAGGCACTGTCAGCCACCCAATCTACTATCGCCTGTACTTGTTCTGGCCTCACCATTCGTATAGCGGCATTCGGGCCTACCAAATAACGCTGAAGGTTCTGTCGCCTACTCTCACCTGAGGAAGGTGTTTCACCTGTGCGTGTAGCTGGCACAGATCGACCACGTCCTCTCCCTGCAACAGGAGCTCCACCAACACCAGCAGCACCACGAACAGGGCCACGTCCCTTATTTGACGCTCTCCTCATTCTTTGCGTTCACCCACCAAACTAACAGATAGTTTATGTCAGGCGACAATGTAATCGCCAATAGTCAACAATTAAGTTCACTGACAGTAAGGCAGTGCCGGTGTCCTAAAGAGAAAATTTTTCCAGAAGTCACACAACAGTGTGACAGGCGTGATTAATACAGTTACTTCACTGTCTCAAAAAAGTGTCATTTTTTTTAAACCAACAATGTAAGAGTAGTATTTAAGGATTTTATTGGACTGTGAATTGGTCAAACTGGATGTATTTGACGATTCTATTTGACTCTCAGATATGAAGTGCACGCCCCAAATTTACTTTTTAGCACCAAAGAAATGTGAATTTTTCAAAGTGCGATGTAACCACAGTATTTAACAGTTCTATTTGACTCTCAGATATGAAGTGCACGCCCCAAATTTACTTTTTAGCACCCAAAAACATGTGAATTAACCAAACTGCAATGTCACAGCAGTATTTCAAAATGGCTAGATGTTGCCCACTGAGCTACCAGAACAGGATTAAAGTAATGTGCAGGGCACACATGCAGCTACAAGTGCCCACCTAACAAACAGACTGATTGCTTATTTCTCTGTGGCACTGGGCTCAGGGAAGGGTACAAAAATGTAGCATAGCACCCACAAAAAGAATCGCTGTAGTTTGAAGATTCAACACCAGAATTCTTTCCTAATCTGTCCCTCACAGCTGCAGCATCCTCTCCCTACACTAATAAGAGCTCATGTGACTCCAGCTTATATAGAGGCTGGGTCACATGCTGCACTGGCCAATCACAGCCATGCCATTAGTAGGCATGGCTGTGATGGCTTCTAAGGGCACACGATTCAGCTTGTTGATTGGCTGCCCTGCAGCTTTTCAAAACGCGCCATTAAATTGACGAACACCGAACTCGAACTGTTACTGAAATGTCCGGGTTCTTGTTCGGTGGTCCAAAAATCTTAATGTTCGGTACGAACCCGAACCTCAACTCTATACGCAACACACTTTGCAATATTGTTGTAGAATACCTGATCAGAATCATTGAAGTTCTCATCTAGGACTCCTAACAACTGACTGTCTGGCACTTCAAGACCTGCTCCTGCCATGTCTTGTCCATGGACTACTGAATTTAAAGATTGGGCTTGTAAGTTTGTGAGTTCGAAGGCCTGAGAGTCCACCAGACAGACACTGTCTGGTTGTAAACTGTTGTGTTTCACCAGGAATTTCAATGCAATTGAAGATTGTGTGGTTTCTCCTGACAACTGTCCATCTTTGTCACACAAAGATTTTTTCATTTCTAAAACATTACCCTGTTCTTGTAACTGTAATGCACTTTCTTTTAATGGCAAGTCTTTTCCCATTAATGGAGAAGTACTGTGTTCCGATGATAAATGTGGTTCAGGTAATGAAGCATTGTGCAACATCATCTGTGCTATGTTTTCATGTAACTCAACGTTATGTTCTTTTAACTGAGAGTTGTTGTCTTGAACATGTGATACGGATGCTAGGATGTTGATGTCCTGTTTTTGTAATGGGGAATCTAGTTTGTCCAACTGGGATGAACATCCTTCTTGTGGGATTTCTTTTTTAGCTAACTGAAAAATATCCACTTCAAAGTGAAATGTATTTTCTTGCAACAACATTTCATTACTTGGTTGTATAGAATTTAATTCCTGCAAAAAGAATGGGGAGGTTGTGACTCTAGTCTCAGTAAGAGTTGTAGGTATGTCTGGCTTAATTAGATCCAGACTGTCTTCAAGCTGAATTCGATTTTCCCTGGATGTCACCTCTTCAGGCTTTCTTTCCAATACTTCAGTATGCATTAAGTTTGAATTCAAGTTTGTTTGTCTATTACAGATCTGTACATCTCCAGGACTCTCATTGGTGCCCGATGGCTTCATAATTGGTGATGTATTTGGCATTTGTGGACTCTTTTGCCAGCTATCATTCTTCTTGATAACTGGTGACATGAATTCAATGGGTTGCAGGCTGAAGTCATCTAAAGGGCACATAGTACTTTCATGACTGGAGTTCAATGACTTCACTGTTTCCTTTTTGTCATTAAGGACTATATACTCTGCTTTATTAGAGTCAGGAGTGTCTGTCTGGTGACAAGGTGAAGTCAACTGTAAACTAATTAACTGAGGGTATTGATCCAATTCGGTTTCCTTACATGGTAACAATGCAGGTAACTGCAGAAAAAGAAAGAAAGAAATTTTAATGTTTCCCCAAAATAAAAGATGATACATATTGATAAGTGAGACTGAAAAAGGTAAATTGCATAAGTCATCTTTGAAATGTATCATAGAAAAAAAAAATCACTTTTAGCTGACTACATATGATAGAAACATTTAAATACATTAAGGGATTCAACACCGTAAAGGAGGAGACTATAGTTCAAAGAAAAAAAAACTACCACAACAAGAGGACAGTCTTAAATTAGAGGGGCAAAGGTTTAAAAATAATATCAGGAAATATTACTTTACTGAAAGGGTAGTGGATGCATGGAATAGCCTTCCAGCTGAAGTGGTATAAGTTAACACAGTGAGGGAGATTAAGTATGCTTGGGATAGACATAAGGCTATCCTAGATATAAGATAAGGTCAGGGACTAATGAAAGTATTTTGAAAATTGGGCAGACTAGATAGGCCGAACGGTTCTTATCTGCCGTCACATTCTATATTACATATGATTTCATTTTTTAATGAGTATCTCCCATGGACTATTTTACATATGCAAAACTCAATCCTAGTCCTTATCTTTGTGAATTATTTCTCACCACCTGTCCTGAGTTCACCTCAGTTCTTCTCAACCATCCATCTGAGGAACTCCAGACATAAACGATACAATCACTAGTATCACTAGTATACACTGACGAGAAGGAATAATCTAAAAAAAAAAAAGGACAAAATGGCTGCCCCTAGCTAAAGCCTTGATTTAAAATTGTTGGATAAGCTTTCCAAATTATTTCATATTTTTGGAAAAACTTTTTAAATTATTTTTTCAAAGTATTACACTATCAAAAAATGTATCATGTATTAAAAAACTCAATGTAGCAAAAATTATCAAAATATTACACAATTAAAATGTTTTTAACAATATTACATAATTTTAAACATTCATCCAAAAATATCCAATCAATTTGAAAGCTTATCCACCAATATTAAAGGAACACTAAAGGGTCAGGAACACAAACATGTATTCTTGACTCTATAGGTTTAAAAACACTATCTAGCCCCCACAGCACTTATTCAGAGGTAAAAAAAAAAGTGCATGGGACAATGATGGTAACATCACAGGATGCCTGTATTGCCTCTCAGAGGACAGAACTAGCTAATATCTGCAGCACAATTGATGGACTACCAGCCAAAGGGCTGCTAGTCTGAAGATAAAGATTTATAAAAAGAAAAAAGATAATTTAATCTTGAGGAAAAAATGGTATGTGTCTTAAACAGAGATATACCATACCATAGTTAATTGTCAAATAAATACAAACAGGTTGGTATATTTAACTCGCAGTGTTCCTTTAAAACTTAGAGGAAACAAGGCAATCAAGGATACTTGAAAAGGGTAAATAAAAAAGCATGGAAAAAACAACAACTAAAAAAAAAAACCTATAAAAATACATTAACTACAGTCATGGGAAAAATAAAGTATGCACTCTTTGTATTCTATGGTTCTACAAATAGAACCTCAGATGAGAAACAACACATAGCATATTACACCTCAACCATATTGAAATGCTGTGGCGGGACCTTAGCAGGCGTGCATAAACAAATGACAGCAAACCTCAATGAACTGAAGTAATGTTGTAAAAAGGGAGTGGGCCAAAATTCCTGCAACGATGTGAGAGATTGATAAAGTCATACAGAAATCTATGACTTTAATATATTGTTGTTAAAGGGTGTTCTACAAGATATTGAATCAGAAGTTGTACTTTATGATAAGACATTTTTCGCACATGGCTTCTCCGTTTTGGCTTTATTTTTGTTAAATAAATCATAATGCGCTGTACTATGTCATGAGTTGTTCTTCATCTGAGGTTGTATTTACCTAGCTTTAAGACCTGCTAAAGAACAAATGATTGTTATTATGTCCTGATATGTAAAATCACAGAATTCAAAGAGGGTGAACTTTCTTATATATATATAACATACAAAATACACATACACACTATACACAACTACATACAATATACATATAAATACAACCAAATGCCCAAATATATGTGCATGCACACCTACACATACATCGACACATAAGCACCAGTACATGTACTTACACATATACCAATGTGCCTACACATACACAGACCCATATATATATGTATATGAACACATAAACCTATTCACATAAACATACATGTATATGTATATAAACAATATGATAGGATGATCGACATCTTAATGCCGTGCATGAGGGCTGATGAATATCAAATACCAAGTTGACTCAGTCTTCACTGCGGAAGCGCCATCTAGTGGCTATCAGGGATACAGCCACTAGATGTGTTTTTAGACCCACAATGTAAACACTGCCTTTTCTCTGAAACAATGTTTTATATCGTAAGAGCAAAACGTAGGGGTGCTGCACTGATATCACTTCAAGATGAAGTGATCTGGGTGCTTAGTGTCCGTTTAACAAGCAATTATTTTACAGCATGGGTAGAAGAAATTAAGATTAACGTGTAGTGAATATGACTTTTAAACTATTCATTAAATATTTTTTATGTGACAGACTGACTTTAGTTTTCCACTGACTCAAAACTGACATGGAACCCTTACTTATAAGCCATTGTAAGTTTCAATACTAACAGTCAACACAATGCAAGCACATTAAACCTAGACAAATGTGACTTTCCTACCAGACTTACAAAACTGAGTGGACAAGTGCAAGCACCACAGTGTTGTATAATACAAGATGGTGTACAAGACACGGTTCAGACAGCTACAATGCTGTGATTACTAATAAGGCATGCACGCACACATTCATGTCATGTGACAGTCTGTCACAACACATGCAGACCACAATTACACAATGACCAGGAGCCCAACCATGTCACATCCACCTGTGAGATGCTTTGCATCGATGTGCCATTTAATGATGTGCTCTGTCGAGAAATATCTGACAGCAAGGGGTTTTCCTGCATAGTATCCAACTTTAATACATTTTGTGGTAAACTCTCTGTTGGTGAGATGCTCTGCACCGAAGAATCTAATTCTGCGAGGATCATCTTCTTAGCAGTTCTGTACTTGCAACTAGTTTTGGTATCTGGGGAGCAGAAGAAGAATAGAAGAACATGAGGCGCAGGAAACGGAGAAGAGCTATTTCCAGAGGAAGGGTGGAGACAACTGCATTAGGCAGAGATGAGTAATTCAAGACTGGCTGAATGTTCTGGACATTTATGATAATAAATATCTTAAATATTCATTAGCCAAGGGGAAATATTAGGTTCTAAACAGGAAAACTGTATAAAACTAATGTTAGAAAAGGTCAGAAAATAAGATATTAAATTTAGATTTACTATTTTAGGAGCTCGCCTTTTCAGATAGTTAATAATGTTGGAATATCTATAACTGCAAATGAAAAGTGCCTCTCTTCAGTAAGTAGGCATCAAGGCAACCACTGATGTGACCCTAACTTAGGGCACTCTGAATGTTGTGAAGTTCAACTACCATCATTCTCTGCAAGGCACATGAAGAAAGCAAAATTAACATAGTCATAAAAATGTAACCTTGTCATAACCATAAAGGAACACTCTGGGGTTGCTCTGATCCTCATTCTAACCCATTAAAGTGATAACGTATAAGTACTATGTAAAATATATTAAAAAATAAGGAACTGAAACATAAAATATATATATATAAAACGCACTCACTTCAGTTGACTCCCCATTTGCTCAGTTTTCTCAGCCATTCCTGACTCTCTGGAGATATTTGTGCCAAACATGTTCTTGGCTGCAGCACAGACTCTCTTGCATAAATCTGTCAGCCAGTGCATGTTCTTATGGACTTGACCATGCATGATTTGAAATCACTTTAAACAGCATAAAGGTGTGTAGCTACCTTGTTAGCAAATGTAAACTTGAAAAGTTATTTACAGGGTTTTTCAGTAAAGTGGTGACTGTCAGGAATTCAAAGCAATTTTTACATGTTTGACCAAGAAAGCAGATTTGAAAAAATTCAAGTCAGATATTTTTTCTTATTTGCTATCTAGGCCTAAATTTTAAAATTCACTTTGCATTTCTGACAATTCCCTGTGAGTTTTTTGTTATTTTGAATAGCACCTACTATATTCCTTAGGGAGCATGGGCTGTCTGAGAATAACGATATTCGCTGTCTGGAGTTCAAGCCGTTATTGATCTGTCTGGTTAAAGCTAGATCCCCTAACAGTGCTGAAATAACATCACGTCATCTGAAAACTCACATTTCCAAACACTCCTATGTAATAAGATACAATAAGTTTGATAATTTGCATATTTTGTCCTCACCTGCTTTCTTTTTCTTCTTCATAGTTTTAATCCTAAAATAAAACACAAAGAAAACTATTGTAACTATTATAGGGTTTGAAATGACATCACAATTTGTGTCACAATCACAGAGAATAACCAAGACAAGGTCTGGGTGCGGCATCCATTAAGGACACATTCAACCTGGCACACATACCTCAAAAACCACTCCATCAAACAGTGTTTATCTTTAATTAGTTTACCACACTAAAGGTAGTGATGGCAACCGTATCATATTACATCCTGGAGACTTGAATCGGCCAATGATGTAACATTTTCTGCATTGTTAAAGAGGAAATACTGGAGAAAGAAAACATTTGTAAAATATGATATAACATGTCACAAGCACATACACTCAAACAAATGTTTTTATGAGTGATGCATAGATTAATCTCTGCTGTCAATTTTTTTGACCTTTTGTGCAAGCATACGTGTATGTCAGCATTATACTGAAGGAGCTGAAATTTAAAGCAGAATTTACACCATTCCATATTCCCTCTTGCCAGCATTATTACTACTGCAACATTTGCTGGGGTGAATAATGCTGGGGAGACAAGTTAACAATAACACAATTACTCCCACTGAACTTTAATTTGTTGTCTACTTTGCACTCCATAATGCATCATGTGTCTTTTGAGGATATCCATACCATTACATGTGCGCTCAGCAAGGGTTGATGTAAAGTGGAAAATAAAAAAATAGCATTAGTTACCTATGTCGTTGTGCAAAAAAATCCCCCTAGTTTGTGTCTCCAACAGATACAATTAAATGTGTGAGCAGGGGTGTGGAATATTTTTAATAAAAATCTACATTTCCAAGAAGCTAAAGTGGTTGCCCAATCTGCTTGTCCTGTCACAAAATAATTTTAACGACAACAACGAGGACCTCTGCAGAGAGCCCTGGACATTGAAAGGGCCATTTACTGAATTTTCACAAATTAGAATTGTAAAGATGTACCGTATATACTCGAGTATAAGCCGACCCGAATATAAGCCGAGGCCCCTAATTTTACCCAAAAAAACTGGGAAAACTTATTGACTCGAGTATAAGACTAGGGTGGGAAATGCAGCAGCTACTGGTAAATTTCTAAATAAAATTAGATCCTAAAAAAATTATATTAATTGAATATTTATTTACAGTGTGTGTATATAATGAATGCAGTGTGTGCGTATGAGTGCAGTGTATGAGTGCAGTGCGTGTATGAATGCAGTGTGTGTGTATGAGTGCAGTGTGTGAGTGCAGTGTGTGTGTGAGTGCAGTGTGTGTGAGTGCAGTGTGTGTGTATGAGTGCAGTGTGTGTGTGAGTGCAGTGTGTGTATATGAATGAAGTGTGAGTGTGTGTGATGCAGTGTGTGTTTGTGTATGTGTTGGTGGGGGTGGGCATTTTGATATATTATTAATTATTTTATTAATTATTTTTTTATTTTTTTATATTATTATATATTTTTTTATTATTATTTATTATTTAATTGAATTATTATTAAAAAAAAAATGTTATTATATTTTTTTTTCTTCCCCCCTCCCTGCTTGATACATAGCAGGGAGGGGGGCTCCTTCCCTGGTGGTCCAGTGTCATTGGCAGTTCAGTGGGGGGGAGAGGCGAGCTGGCAGAGCTGTACTTACCTGTCCTGCAGCTCCCTCCTCCTCCGCGCGGTCTGTGCAGCTCCCTCTGTCAGCTCCCAGTGTAAGTCTCGCGAGAGCCGCTTACACTGGGAGCTGACCGAGGTGCTGAACGGACGGCGCGGAGGAGGAGAGAGCTGACAGGAGCTGCAGGACAGGTAAGTACAGCTCTGCCAGCCCCCCTCTCCCCCGGTCTGTATTATGGCAATGCAAATTGCCATAATACAGACTCTGACTCGAGTATAAGCCGAGTTGGGTTTTTTCAGCACAAAAAATGTGCTGAAAAACTCGGCTTATACTCGAGTATATATGGTATGTGTGATGGCTGCATGTGATGTGTGTGCTGGTTGTATGTTGTGTGTGGAAGCTGCATGTTGTGATATGTTCTTGAAGTATGTGATGTAATAGGTCCTGGTTGTATGTGATGTGTGGTGTACGCTAGCTGTATATGCTTGTGATTATGTGGTTGTGATACACTGACCCATACACACACTGCCACACACATCCTCCAACACACACAAACTACACATTCTCTGACACTCACACAGCAAAGATAATCAAAAGCTGCCTGGATGTAGTCTTGCATGCCACCTGTCCCATGCTTCTTCTGCCCTTTATGGTGTGTTGGCTGCCAGTATATGACATCACGCTGAAGCCCAGTGGCTATTATTCCAGTGCATCATGAATAACAGTTGGCTGCTGCCACTTCTCACAGCTCCCTGTGAACAACCAGAGAGCTGCAGCAGACCCCAGCTACAGTGGCCCATTGCAAAATATCCGTATGGGAAATTACAGCTCTGCTCCCTTCCCGGCATTAATTGCCCCATGGCAGGACTAAAAGAATACAAAAATGTCCTGTTCTGCACCAGTGACTACATATCCCAGACATCAGGCAATATAAATTCCCATCCCTGGTGAGTATTAACATTTAAGAGCAAAATGTTTGTGCCATTTAGTGAATCCTATGGCATAGAAAGGGTTAAGACTGGCACAGCATAATGGCAGTAGCACTTAGTCCATCTCTGTGTTAAGAAATCCATATTTTCTTTAATAATATTCTCATTACAGTTTATTAAAAGGAGACAAGCTGGGTGATCCATACAATACAGAATGGGTAATGAAGGTGACTGTGTGAGCCAGCAGAATTACTGCTTTGCATGCCAGGCTGCCCAGGACCTCCAGTGTGGCGAGTCAGGCTCGACTGACTGGGATCCAGTAAGGTGACTCAGGCTGCACATGGTCTTGCCATTTCACAACTGATGCACGGGAGCCATACTACACAGTGCTCCACACGAGGGGAAAGCTGGTGTGTTCTGCTCAAACAGATCCTCTATTAGTGCGTGGAATCAGTTTCACAGAATCGGATATCCCCCTGCCTTGGCCCAGCTGCACCACTGCTGCTACTGGATTTATCAAAGCTGTCATATATAACCTTGGCCTATACTTTCCTACCAGGGGAGGCAGAGCTGGGCCCAGGGCCGAACTTTGGGGTGTGCAAGCTTTCCGGACACCTTGTGATCCTGTTGCACTCAAAGCATCATAATCATTGCATAGTGACTGGCCCTCTTTTAATACTTTAGAATTAGATTACTTTTCAGAGCACTTTTTAAACCCCTATAATGTGGATGTAAAACTTTGGCATTATCTCTGGAACATACCAATGAACATGTAATAAAGGAGCTTTCATTATTATTCATTCCATTTATTAGAATATAACCATCATAAATTATAAATAATATTTATTAAAGGAGTTTCTATCATTTTATTATCATCTGGGAATATAATAGAAAAATTTATTTCATTAACCACTTAAGGACCGCGTGATGGTCACAGGGGTAGGCAACCTTCGGCACTCCAGATGTTGAGGCCCCCATACTGCCCCCATACACACACACTGCCCCCATACACACACACTGCCCCCCATACTGCCCCCATACACACACACTGCCCCCATACACATACTGCCCCCCATATACACACACTGCCCCCCAATACTGCCTCCATACACACACACACTGCCCCCGATACTGCCCCCTATACACACGCACTGCCCCCGATACTGCCCCCATACACACACACTGCCCCCATACACACACACTGCACCCATACACACATACTACCCCCTATACACACACACTGCTCCCCATACACACACACTGCCCACCATACACACACACTGCCCCCCATACACACACACTGCCCCCCATACACACATACTGCCCCATGCACACATACTGCCCCCCATACACACACACTGCCCCCATACTGCACCCATACACACACACTGCCCCCATACACACACTGCCCCATACGCACATACTGCCCCCATACACACACACACACAATACACACATACACTTCCCCATACACACACACACTGCCCCCATACACTGCCGCCCCATACACACACTTTGCCCACACTGCAATACTCACACACACATTGCAACTGTTACACACACATACTGTCCCACACATACACTGCATCCCTGACATACACTGCCGCCCTTACTCACACACTACAACCTTCACACACACACACTGCTCACACACTGTCCCCCTCACGCACACACACACACACACACTGTACCCCTTACACATTGCACCATTCACACACACCACTGCTCCTATACCGTACTACAGCCCCATTTCCCAGCAGACCTCAGGTAAGTTGTCAAACTGTTCTTAAACGGTTTGACTACTTACTCTGAGAGGGGGTCCCAGCACTATTGACACCATAACCACTACACTGAGCTTTAGTGGTTATTGTGTCTGGATTAGTTCTTTAAATAATCTACAAGTGCCCCTCCCGAGATCAGGCTCTGGATCCGCCACTGTACTCACAGCATGCCAAATTTTGCAACGTTTTAGCTTCACAACCATTAGTCACTCCATGAAATAAATTTTTTAACTTTTAAAATGAATTTAAATCATAAGCCATATTTGGCATTTTAACAAACAGGGCTAATTAGTTAATTAGCTATTTTGAGTTAGCTTTCTTTAGTTGCACTTGTTGTGTAGAAAGTATTAAATGTAAAACTGAGAAAATTGAGTTTTGTTTTCTTTTAATTTTTAAACATTTTATTCATATTTAATAGTGTGCTATGTATACATATAGGTTAATAAAATGAAAGCCATATTTCCTTAAGAAGTGATACATAATATGTTTGTGTGCATTTAAACATAAAGGGTGAAAATGTGATAGAATGAACACACAGCAAAAATGCTAAAAATGTCTTGTTCGAAAACTTGACGCATCGCAGAGCCTTAAAGGAACAGTGACGACCTAATACCCAATATTAAGCCATGGGTTATGCTATCAACCCTGCATTCCTAAAGCTATATTGTCCCCATCCAAACAAATATTAAGGTGCCCCCCACATGTTTGCCATAAAAAAAAAAAAGTTTAAATAATTATTTACTTACCTTTTCCAATGCCAAGACTCCCTAGGTCAATGCTGACCTCTATGCCTCCTGCGACGTCACGACGGAGACATGGCCTCCTCTTCAATGGTCCAATCCAATGCTGGGGACCTAATGCACTTGCCCTCGAGTGCCACACCCACTCAAGCTTCCCCATTGGAGTCAATACTTTCCTATGGCTTCCGTATCCCCTGACCGTGTCAGAATTTAACCCTGAAATGCAAACACTGCAGTGTCAAAGGGTTAAAGGAACACTATAGTCAACTAAATTACTTTAGCTAAATAAAGCAGTTTTGGTGTATAGATCATTCCCCTGCAATTTCACTGCTCAATTCACTGTCATTTAGGAGTTAAATCACTTTGTTTCTGTTTATGCAGCCCTAGCCACACCTCCCCTGGCTATGATTGACAGAGCCTGCATGAAAAAAAACTGATTTCACTTTCAAACAGATGTAATTTACCTTAAATAATTGTATCTCAATCTCTAAATTGAACTTTAATCACATACAGGAGGCTCTTGCAGGGTCTAGCAAGCTATTAACATAGCAGGGGATAATAAAATCTTAATTAAACAGAACTTGCAATAAAGAAAGCCTAAATAGGGCTCTCTTTACAGGAAGTGTTTATGGAAGGCTGTGCAAGTCACATGCAGGGAGGTGTGACTAGGGTTCATAAACAAAGGGATTTAACTCCTAAATGGCAGAGTATTGAGCAGTGAGGCTGCAGGGGCATGTTCTATACACCAAAACTGCTTCATTAAGCTAAAGTTGTTCAGGTGACTATAGTGTCCCTTTAATGCAACCACCATGGCCACTTTTGGTAGGAGTCTATTAGGAGGAGATATTTTAAATTGTGAATTCTGTTCCAGTCTACTGTGTGCATAAACTACACCTGTCAGAATGCACTACACCCTGCAGACAGACGTAACTACTCTGCCTGCAAGGCAAAAGCTAGTCTCTTCCCTCCCTCTCAACCTGAATGAAGCCTTCCCTCCTCCTCTTCTTGCCAGCTCAAAGCGCACAAATGTGCCATGAGCCGGTTAAATGGTCCAATCATAGGATTCCCTATGAGAAGCCTTTAACTGGTCCTCAGAGCGGCTCCAGTGATGTCAGACCGAGCAGTACTGGGGATCTTCGCCAAACGCTGGATTAAGAGAAGTTAAAGGATCATTATAGTGTCAGGAAAAAAACTTGTTTTCCTGACACTATATCATCCCTAGGACCCGCCCACCCTCAGGGTCCCCCTCCCTTTGCGCTGAAGGGGTCAAGTCTGTCTCACTGCTTGTCACTGCATGTCTTGCTAGTAGGCATAAGCTAGTAGAGGTCTGTATGTGTCGAACATAGTAGGTAAAGTCAACAGTAAGCATGCAAACGCAGGACAGTTTAGCTATTTCTGGCTATCAACAGAAGCAGGTGATCTAATCTATCATATCTGGCTCATGCTCCCCTCAAGTTCCCCTCTAGAATAAAATATTGCAAAGTAGAACAGTCCCTGTGCAGAGCATATATTACGGTTTGGCAAGGAGTGAAACAGGACCCAGTTTCCATATTGGTCTACTCTGCATCAGGATCTTTGTATTTCTGCACAGCGTCTTTTGGTTGATGCAGAGGGGGAGGTCATCTGTGTGCTGCCCGGTCAACCAATTCCTCTGGGCGGGAGTTGCGGCAGCGGTTTCAGGTAAGTTAGCGAGGGGTGGAGATGAGTGCGGCGGGAGGCTTCTCCCTTGCTTCTGGAAACTTATGGGGTCGTCACCATGTGGCCACAGACTCGGGTACCTCTCGGGGCCGGGTCTTTCCCGTTATGGGCGCTGAGGAGTGTCCAGGTGGTCGACCGCCGCCAGCGGCGGGTGGCTCTCCTGTGGTGTGGTCGGTGAACAGGAGAAGGTCTCCTGATGATCCCCTGCTTGGGTGGGTGTTCCGCCCGTTGGTGCGTGGCGGCTGTTCCCGGGATCTGCCCGTTCCGCCTCATGGCCTGGGCCTGCCTCACCTCCTCTTGGTGATTGGGGATTTGACATGCCCTTCGTCGTTCCAGTTTCTCCCAGATCCGACTGAACAGGGCATCTAATCGCTCATGTAGAGGCTGAGTGGTAGCAGGCTCTGCAGTGTGGTATGTGGTTGCCATTTTGCGTGCGTTTGCATGCCGTTATGGTGCACACTTTTGGCTGTCTCCAGCGATTGCAGGCTATTTAGGTACAAGCTTGTAGGGACCGGGATAACCCCCACCGGTCCTAGGGGGGGAGGGAAGCCCGATGCTATGGGTGCTGCTTGGTTCGGTGAGTCGGGAGAGCGGCCGTCTCTCCCCATCTCCGTGTGTTGTAGGCCCCAAGCCTCCGGTCTGGATTCCCAGCGGGCTTTTAAACAAGTGAGGTGTCCCTCTGTAGCCCCGCTTTCGCATAACAAGGCGAGGTGAGCTGGAGGACAGATTTTAGTTATTTACCCACAGTTTTTGTCGTAAATCGGGCCCAGGCTCGGGAGCTCACAGAAAGCATATCTGTTCAGCTCCCCGGTCAAGCCCCCCCCCCCCGGTGAATGCAAATTTCACATCCAACGTCGCAGAAGCGCCAGTCAGGAAGACAGCCACTAGAGGTTGGATTAACCCTGCAATGTAAACATAGCAGTTTTCTCTGAAACTGCTATGTTTACATCTGAAGGGTTGAAACCTGGGGGGCCTGGCACCCAGACCACTTCATTGAGCTGAAGTGGTCTGGGTAACTATAGTGTCCCTTGAAATTTTTGTTTAAAACACGCTTTGACCATATTTTTGGGGATTGGTGAGAGGGCGGATGGAGTGGAGTTATATAAAATAATGCCTAATAACTTTGAAAAATGGTTTGAGAAACAAATTGAAATGAAGTGGGTTAGCTGGCTATAGCGTCTATTTAACCTCCACATGCATACATCACTATGGGCGAATACATTGCCTTGTAATGTCCGGGATATACGAACACATTCGGTCTTCCTGACAGCAGCTGTTCATACATGGCGTAGCCCAGGATATAGAAGTATTTCATGCTTACCTTTGCTATACTCCACACCCAGCAAGTTCTTTAATATTGTTTGAGGGAACGAGAAACGGTCACTAAAACACAAATAACACATTGATTATTAATTAATAGTAATTAATGTTTCATAAAGAGGTTTTTTTTTTGTAATAATTTCCTTCACAGCCAGGATTATCCCCATTACTGGCAGTAATTAAGGTTTAATAAAGAGGTTTTTTTTTTGTAATAATTTCCCTCACAGCCAGGATTATCCCCATTACTGGCAGTAATTAATGTTTAATAAAGAGGTTTTTTTTTTAATAATTTCCCTCACAGCCAGGATTATCCCCATTACTGGCAGTAATTAATGTTTAACAAAGAGGTTTTTTGTTTTTGTTTTATAATTTCCCTCACAGCCAGGATTATCCCCATTACTGTCAGTAATTAATGTTTAATAAAGAGGTTTTTTTTTTTTTTTTTTATAATTTCCCTCACAGCCAGGATTAGCCCCATTACTGTCAGTAATTAAAGCGGCACTGTCATGCCGAATCCCGTTTGTTTTTTTTAACCCCCCTCCCGCCTCCACTACATCCAATTGACCCCCTAGTCACCCCCAAATGCCCCTAAGCCCCCCACATTAACTATTTTTTATTCTTTATTTTCTGCCCCGATCTTTATTCAGGGCGCCACCATCTTTGTGTGGGTAGGTGAAGTCCCTGTGGGACACGTCATCTACCCACACTACACAGACTGTGAGATTCCCGCACATGCCCAGTGAAACACCTGGACATGCGAACGGGAATTTCATCTATTCATTCATTCATCAGACAGACGAATGAATGAATAGAAAAATCAGACGAACAAACTAACACTGAGTATCAGTGTTCGTTTGTTCGTTCAGTTTATTACAAGGAGGGAGCTACTGGCGTGCAGCTCCCTCCTTGTAATATGTAACTATAGAAGCGGCAGGGAGCAGAGCTCCCCACCACTTCATAAGCCCCCCAGGTCCCCACCTCACTCTATGGGGGTCAATATGACCCCCATAATAGCACAAGGGAGATTAAAATCTCCCCAATGCCCCTACTCGCTATACCGCGAGTAGGGGCATGTGCACTAAAAGTGAGCAGCCTGCTCACTGTAAAAAAAAATGGTAATAAGGGGGGGGGGGGACACCTACTGTCCTCCCCCCTGGCCCCCACCCCTGCGCGGTGGGTGGGGGCCCTAATAAAACAATAAGGGGGGGAGCCTACTGTCCTCCCCCCCTGTCCCCCACCCCTGAGCGGTGGGTGGGGGCCCTAATAAACAATAAGGGGGGGGACCTACTGTCCTCCCCCCTGGCCCCCACCCCTGCGCGGTGGGTGGGGGCCCTAATAAAATAATAAGAGGGGGGGACCTACTGTCCTCCCCCATGGCGCCCACCCCTGCGCGGTGGGTGGGGGCCCTAATAAAACAATAAGGGGGGGGACCTACTGTCCTCCCTCCCTGGCCCCCACCCCTGTGCGGTGGGTGGGGGCCCTAAATTAAGCCCCCCCCCCATCAAGGTGACTAGGGGTCCCAAGCCCCTAGTCACCCCTCCCCCCCCCACCCAAAACATTCTATCCCCTACCTACCCCCATCACCCTAAAAATAGTGAGGGGGGAATAAAATAACTAACCTGTAAAAAAAAAAAAAATTTTAACTTACCATTTGACGTCTTCCTTTTTCTAAATTCTTCTTTCTTCAGCCCCCAAAAAGGCCAAATAAAAATCCATCATACCCGTCGCAAAAAAAAATTAATCCATGTTCACCCATGGAGGGCACGCCGCGTACTGAGCTCCGCAGGGCGGGTCAAGGCTTATAAAGCCTTGCCCCGCCCTGCAATTAGGCTTACAACACACTGATTGGTTGGTTTAAGCCAGAGTGCTCTGTGTCATTTTACACAGCGTGGGAAAATTCAAAAGAACTTTCCCACGCTGTGTAAAATGACATAGATCAATGTGATTGGATGGTTTTCAAGCCATCCAAGCACAGTGCTCTGTGTCATTTTACAAGCGTGGGAAAATTCCAAAGAACTTTCCCACGCTTGTAAAATGACACAGAGCACTGTGATTGGATGGATTTCAAGGATTTTTTTGGCAATTAATAGGATCGGAGTTTCATTCATTAGAGTACCGAATTGCTTCCTAACACCAATGGAGAAACAGTGCTCATTCTGTTAGGATGCAATTCGGCAGTTTTGCCGGCGTTCTGTCTAAGTGACAGGACGTTCGGCAATACTGACAGGAAGCATTGTGGGAACAGGGAGGAAAGCTAGGGATCATGGGAAAATTGCTCTGACCAGCGGAAATGAAGCACACTTTGCTCCTCCGCTGGTCTGAGCTGGTCAAGCGGAGAAATCCTCCATAAGACAAAGAGTCCCTACTTTGACTTATGATTTTAAAGAAAACTAAAGAAGACAGGAAGAAAAGAATAACAGATCCCGAGAGAGGGGGAGAAGAGGAAGAGATTGAGGAAAGGTAAGTTCGGCATGACAGTGCCGCTTTAATGTTTAATAAAGAGTTTTTTTGTAATAATTTCCCTCACAGCCAGGATTATCCCCATTACTGGCATTAATTAATGTTTAATAAAGAGGGTTGTTTTTTTTTACATTTTTTTTTTTTGTTGTGCACAAAAAATTACAAACAGCCTTGGAGCGCCACAACAGCGGTGTCAAGGTATAGATATTAGGGATCGACCGATTATCGGTTTTACCGATATAATCGGCCGATATTCTGTATTTTCGGCAATATCGGTATCGGCCAATAGGGATACCGATATTGCCGATAATACCTCCCAGGACCGCCAGGCTCATTACAAGCCCGCGGTCCTGGGGGGGCGGGCAGCAAGCGTTTACTCACCTCCCAGCAGCTCCTCCAGCTCCCCAGTGTAAATCTCGCGAGACCCGCGGCCAGCTCTGACGGCCGCGGGTCTCGCGAGATTTACACTGGGGAGCTGGAGGAGCTGCTGGGAGGTGAGTAAACGCTTGCTGCCCACCCCACTTCCCTCCCCTCCCCCAGCTAAGCCAATGCCACTGGACCACCAGGGATTAACATATCCCCCCTCCCTGGCAAGGCAACAAGCAGGGAGGGGGGACAACAAAAAATAAATAATAATTTAATATATAAAAAATAAATAAATAATTTAATATAAAAATTAAAAAAATGTTTTAAAAAAAAAATGTCCCCTCACACACACACTATTATTATACACATACACTACACAAACACACTGTGTATATAATTCAGTGTGTTTGTATAGTGTGTGTGTATATATAATGCAGTGTGTTTGTATAGTGTGTGTATATATAATGCACACTACACAAACACACTGCATTATATACACACACACTATACAAACACACACTGCATTATACACACACACACACACACACACTATACAAACACACACTGCATTATATACACACACACACACACTATACAAACACACACTGCATTATATACACACACACTATACAAACACACACTGCATTATATACACACACTATACAAACACACACTGCATTATATACACACACACACACTATACAAACACACACACTGCATTATATACACACACTATACAAACACACACTGCATTATATACACACACACTGCATTATATACACACACACTATACAAACACACACTGCATCCACTACACACACACTGCATCCACTACACACACACACTGCACAAACACTGCATCCACTACACACACATACACAGCTCCCCTGTCTAAACACACTGCATCCACTACACGTGGCATGTATATTTTGTGCATTTACCTTTAGAAATAGTTTTTTATTTTCCAAAATGGTAAATGTACAGAATATCGGCAAATTATATCGGCTATCGGCCTGAAAGTTCACAGGATATCGGTATCGGTATCGGCTCTAAAAAATCAATATCGGTCGATCCCTAATAGATATCTTCAAGATGCATTACATGTCGTGGTTTTTGCTAGTCAGGCACATTTTTTATTTTTATAAGAGTTTACAGATGCAAGTGTGTATTTCAAAGATTAATAAGCGAGGTGACACTAGTTTGATATAGAAGCATTAAAGACACAGTACGTAGGTTAACATGTTAAACAAGCTGAGATAACAGGATACTGTGTTGTGCTAAGTGCTGAGAGCATGTTTGCTGAATGTACGGAAAGAGTTGAGTGATATGCTACATCGATAAGCTCAACTTATAAGCATGATGGGGCTAAACCTCATTTTAGGTATATACAAACAATACACGTCAGGCATACTGGTTGCCCCTACAGATTTAGCTTTAAATTAGGAGAATACAAGCAAGTTAAGCAATCTGGGGAGAGACTAGCTAGGAGAGTTTAACCCTCCATTAGTGTCTGCCCGTTCTGCTAGGTCTAACTAACACCCAGTTAGGCAAGTTTAGTAAAGTGAGAGTATTCAAATTGATATACTGACTGCATGTAAATTGAAAGGTACAGGCTTATTCAAGGTTTGTCTGTTGCATGTGAGTCAGTAACAAAAGTAACGATTAATTCAAAGGGCTAAGCAAATAATAAACATAACCATGTCTTCGGGCAATATGGCCTTCACAGGGGTCTGGCAGATCAGGTAGCTCTGGCGTGACTTGTGCAGCAGAAGGTAAGTCCGCGCTCAGCCTACTCCCAACAACGGGAAGTGTAGAGAACCTGGAAGGTAGTAATCGGCACGTGTGCCTGCTGGTTGGTACCCGGGTGGTCTGCTTCTCCCACTCCATAGATATACAAGGGTTGATCGTGTCTCCCGTGCATGGATGCTGTGGGTGGTTCGGGCCGGGTCCCTGGGGAGGCTTGATGGCATCTGGTGTCGCCGCGGGTTTCCTGTCCCCCGAGGCTGAGAGCCGTGTGCAGGCAAGCTCATCCGTGTAAGCTGTATACCGGGTAGCTGAGCACCGGTATCTGGACAGCGTTTGTTGAGTCGGGGCGTCATCCACGCCTTCCTCCGTCTCTTGATTATGATCAGCCTGGTGGATCTCTGCCCCGTTCTGCTTTGCGTTGGGTCAGGTTGGGGCGAAGCCGCCATGAGGATGCTCGGTCGCCGTTGTTGTTCTCGGTCCGGTAAGATAGTGGCGCCTGAGAGGTGGGCTATGCGGGCCCAGAAATCCTGGCAGTCCTTGTCGAATCTCTTCTCAAAGTCCTGCACCCAGTCTGGGTTTGCTGTACTTAACAGAGATGGCGGGCTGGCGGCCATCTTTGAGTCTCCATGCGGCTTCATGAGCTGCAATGTCGAGGGTCCACTGGTGCTGCGGTAGTGATCCCAGTGGGGACCGGGATTTCCCCCACCGGTCCAGAGGGGGGGGGGTGGCAGGGCGCCAAGGAGGTCTGTTCAGGGTGTTCAGCACCCGGATGGAGATCGGCCGCCTCTCCTAGGCCGGAGGCCTGCTACCCCGGTAGGTCACTCGGCCAGACTGCAGACTATGCTTGTACATGCGGATATTTTTGGGCTACTTAATGTCTCCTATTTGATGCTTGTGGTCTGTGCTTGGTTTAGAGCTTTTTGCAAGGTTTTCTTCCTGTTGATTTAGCTTTTTCAGGCTTTTTCTTTGCAGGAGCTCCATGCAAACACGTCTGGCCTGTTTGAGAGTCAGGCCCCGCCCCCCAAAAGAGGGTTTTTTAAAATAATTTCCCTCACAGCCAGGATTATCCCCATTACTGGCAGTAATTAATGTTTAATAGAGAGTTGTTTTTTTTTCTCATTAACTTTGTTTAATGGTCTCAAATTTGGTGACAGATTTTGGTCAAGTTGTTTCCATTTAAAAGTTACTGATTTAGGGGCGGGGCCTGACTACAGAAGGGAGCAGTCGCATGTCGCTGCTGCTCCCGCTTATAGAATCACCTAAAGCCGATTATCGACTCACGGAGGCTGCGGACCGGTGCCCTGGTGTTCCCAAACGATGGGGGACATCGGAACCGAAAAGTGGACACCACACAAGTGGTTCTATGTGCCGGAATCGACCCACGCGGGTCTGCGGCCTACAAGCATGGCGGTGGCGGGGGAGACGGCCGCTCTCCTACTGCTGCAACACACGGCAAGGCGAAGCTGGAATCCCCGTTCCCCCCCCCTATGGACCGGTGGGGGTTATCCCGGTCCCCACCGAAGCGACACATATGGCTTCTCGGACGGCACCAACCCACTCGGGCTTGGGTCCCGGACGCTCCGGGCCCAGCAGTATGGCGGAGGCCCCGAGCCTTATGGAATCTGCAGCCGTGCAACCCTCAAGCCTGGAATTGATATTCCAACAATTTATGGTCAAACTGGATCGACTCTTCGCAACACCCCATATACAAAACGGGGGCACAACAGATAAGCCGAGGAAACAGAGGCGGAATGGGTCTTCTAAGGGCTCTAGATACCCTTCAACGCCAACGCCGAAAACAGACTGCCCACCCGGGCCGAGGGTCATTGGGACACTAATCCCTCAGCGTCTGCCACACCGCCGGAACCCTAACCGCCGCTGGCGGCGACGAAACACCAGGGCTACCCGAAGCGCCCCTGCAGGGAAAAACTTGGCCTCCAGCAGCACCCAAGTTTGTGGCGCCATGATGCTGACCCCGCACGGAGCCCGGTACAAAAGGGAGATCCAGTCGCCCTCACACCTCTCCCGTACTCTAAGTACTACTAAACAACCGAGACCTATGCTGAGACCACAGTCCCTCAACGGCAGCGGGCACAGACGAACCCAGTCACGCAGAGCGGGGCAAGAGAGCCCGGTTCAGAGACAGCGGCAAGCCCGGACCAGAAAACGTACTACACGGTCAGTCTCGAGGGGATCCCACACAGTAACAGCTCGTACCTGCAGACCCTCAGCACATCAGCACATCAGGTCAACCTACGACGCCCAGTCGGACTATGGGACTCTGTATGCCCGCGGAGAGGAATCGGGTAAGCTCCCCTCAACACGTGGACTTTTCGGCCACCAACCCTACCCACCGAAATCTGGGGGATTTGGCAAAACAAGCACGGAAAAGTGGACACTACCCTACCTCTTATGTTTCATATCATTTTTACAGGTTATATGATTTACTTTATACCAACTGAAACACTGTAGATATATGTTATACCTGATATTAAGATAGCTTGGAGTAAACTGACAAGTTAGCTTAAATGTATGGTACGCTACTAGGTGCAAAGGCAGCTTATATAGTTTACACATGACAAAGCTCCAGGCAGAGTGTGTATACTTTAGCTGTCAGACCTGCCTACTGTATTGCCCTGTTCTGCAAGAAACTTATCACATATTGTTCTACATAACTTACCATATATACTCGAGTATAAGTCTAGTTTTTCCGCACATTTTTTGTGCTGAAAAACCCCCACTCGACTTATACTTGAGTCAATGTCTGTATTATGGCAACTTACATTGCCATAATACAGAGCAGGGCCGCCGGGCTCGCTACAAGCCCGGCGGTCCTGTTGGGGGCTGGCAGGAAGCGTTTACTTACCTTTCCTGCAGCTCCCTTCTCCTGCGTTCTGGTCAGCTCCCCTGTAAATCTCGCAAGAGCCGCGGCGTCAGAGCGTTGCCACGGGTTACCGTGGCAACGCGGCACGCAGACCGCGAGACTTACAGGGGAGCTGACCGGAACGCAGGAGAAGGGAGCTGACAGGAGCTGCAGGAAAGATAAGTAAACGCTTCCTGCCAGCCCCCCTCCTGCACAGTACACACCACTGGACCACCAGGGACAAAAAAAAATGTAAATAATAAAAAAAATAATAATAAAATAAAATAAATGTAATAAAAAATATTAAAATAAAAAATAAATATAATATTAAAATAAAAAATTAGAATATTTAAATAAAAAAAAATGTAAAATAATAAAAATGCCCTCCCCCCACACACTACACACACACTACACACACACACTCTGCATTATATACACACACACTCATACAAACACACACTCTGCATTCACACAAACAGACAGAGTGTGTTTATATAATGCAGAGTGTGTGTTTGTATGAGTGTGTGTGTGTATATATAATGCAGAGTGTGTGTTTGTATGAGTGTGTGTGTATATAATTATAAAAATCACAGAATTTCATAGCCCCAAGTTTTACCCTCGACTTATCCACGAGGTATAGCATATTTCACAATTGTTGGTCACAAAACTGCACTCGACTTATACATGAGATCGACTTATACACGAGTATATACGGTACTACTAATCGAGATATACTCTGGCTATGTAATCACCAGGTCTGCTATAAATATTGTCTCTATGCTTGCTTTCTATATGAGCACCAGCATCTGTGTTCTCCTAATCCCATGTTGTATAGTTGTACTTAGTTTCAGTTAGCTACTAGCTAGTGGCGAAGAGACCCTATCTCTAAACTATGTTTACTTATGTTGTGCAAATCCTAGGCCTTTGAACGTATTAGATGGAGCCCACGGCTACATGACTACAGACGGACAGGGAACTAACTCAGACAAACGCAGCATCAACACGTTGCACCACACAGCGACACCGATCAGCCTGACATCCTCACGACACTCTCACCTAATAAGCTTGACACGAGTCCTACACAAATCGCCATAAGCGACGTGAATTTACACATGACTGGCAGTTACACGCATACCTGTACTGCTGATAAGCACACTCTGCTCATACCTCGAGCATTAGTCGCAAACAACCGTGACTAGCTGGACCGCCATAGTGTCTACCCATACTCCACCGAATAGCAGGCCATAACATTATAGCATGTACCCAATTGGACCTTATGCTTCCTAGCATGTATTAAAGCTTGATTACACGACTTTAATTACTGTTCACCCGTTTTAATAACTTATTGTCGTTATGCATGTTCATATAATATAAAATGAGGCTGATCCTTCTAGGAGATTTGTAATTTGTCATGACGCTTCTAAACTGTATAATCCCTGCAAATCTCCCTCTCTTCATTCTGTACCACCATAACCACTTGCCTCAATAAAATAAAGATTGACGAAAAAAAAAAAGTTACTGATTTAAAACACTAATAACTTAAAAACTGCCACAAACAAAATGGTCCACACACATTCCTTTCCTTCTGAAGCTTTTACGATGCATTGTTATCATTAACCAGTCTTTTACTATTAAACTTAAATGGCCAATTGGTACAAACAGTTCAGAGACCAATCTTCCACCGCTGGTTAAGACTGAGGTGGTTTGTGATTTGTGCAAGATTCATTTGGTTTTCTGTGCTTTCTGGGCTGATTTTGTGACTTTGCCAGATCCAGCTGCTTTCTTCTCAACGGCCTTGATGACACCAACAGCAACAGTCTGTCTCA
The DNA here is from genome assembly GCF_036172605.1 of Pelobates fuscus. NCBI lineage: Eukaryota > Metazoa > Chordata > Amphibia > Anura > Pelobatidae > Pelobates > Pelobates fuscus. The sequence goes on along the minus strand of NC_086319.1, from coordinate 383,147,092 downwards.
TGTCACGCACAGCAAAACGACCAAGTGGAGGATAGTCAGAGAAGCTCTCAACGCACATGGGTTTGCCTGGAACCATTTCAACGATGGCTGCATCACCAGACTTGAGGAACTTGGGTAAGTCTTCCAGTTTCTTACCAGAACGACGATCAATCTTTTCCTTCAACTCAGCGAACTTGCAGGCAATGTGGGCTGTGTGACAATCCAACACAGGGGCATATCCAGCACCAATTTGACCTGGGTGGTTAAGGATGATTACCTGTGCAGTAAATCCACCAGCTTCAAGAGGAGGGTCATTTTTGCTGTCACCAGCAACATTGCCACGACGGATGTCCTTGACGGAGACGTTCTTGACGTTGAAACCAACGTTGTCACCGGGAAAAGCCTCAGTCAGAGCCTCATGATGCATTTCCACAGACTTCACTTCAGTTGTTACATTAACTGGGGCAAAAGTAACCACCATGACTGGTTTAAGAACTCCAGTTTCCACACAACCAACAGGTACTGTGCCAATACCACCTATCTTGTACACATCCTGAAGTGGCAGACGGAGGGGTTTGTCTGTGGGACGGCTTGGTGGCAAAATGCTATCAAGAGCTTCAAGCAGAGTAGTTCCACTGCTATTTCCATCCTTCCTGGTGATCTTCCATCCCTTGAACCAAGGCATATTGTCACCATTCCAGCCAGAAATGGGTACAAAGGCAACGGTGTCTGTGTTGTAACCAATCTTCTTGATGTATGTGCTGACTTCCTTGCAAATTTCCTCGTATCTCTTTTGGCTGTATGGTGGCTCAGTGGAATCCATTTTGTTGACACCAACAATGAGCTGCTTTACACCAAGAGTGTAAGCCAATAGAGCATGCTCACGGGTTTGTCCATTCTTTGAGATACCAGCTTCAAACTCTCCTACACCAGCAGCAACGATCAAGACGGCACAGTCAGCCTGAGAGGTACCAGTGATCATGTTTTTGATGAAATCTCTGTGACCAGGAGCATCAATGATGGTAACAGTATTTGCTGGTCTCGAATTTCCACAGGGAAATGTCAATGGTAATACCACGCTCACGCTCGGCCTTCAGCTTATCCAGAACCCAGGCATACTTGAAGGAACCTTTTCCCATCTAAGCAGCTTCCTTCTCGAATTTCTCGATGGTTCTCTTATCGATACCACCACATTTGTAGATAAGATGTCCAGTTGTTGTGGATTTTCCAGAATCTACGTGTCCAATGACAACGATGTTGATATGAGTCCTTTCCTTTCCCATTGTGGATTAGTAGATGTTTAACGATGGGACACCTTAGAAATCGGCTGCAGACCCGGTGAGGAAGAGCGAGTTGTTGTTTTTTTTTAATAATTTCCCTCACAGCCAGGATTATCCCCATTACTGGCAGTAATTAATGTTTATTAAAGAGGGTTTTTTTTTTAATAATTTCCCTCACAGCCAGGATTATCCCCATTACTGGCAGTAATTAATGTTTAATAAAGAGGGCTTTTTTTTGTAATAATTTCCCTCACAGCCAGGATTATCCCCATTACTGGCAGTAATTAATGTTTAATAATGAGGGTTTTTTTGTAATAATTTCCCTCACAGCCAGGATTATCCCCATTACTGGCAGTAATTAACGTTTAATAAAGAGGTTTTTTTTTTTGTAATAATTTCCTTCACAGCCAGGATTATCCCCATTACTGGCAGTAATTAAGGTTTAATAAAGAGGTTTTTTTTTTGTAATAATTTCCCTCACAGCCAGGATTATCCCCATTACTGGCAGTAATTAATGTTTAATAAAGAGGGTTTTTTTTAATAATTCCCCTCACAGCCAGGATTATCCCCATTACTGGCAGTAATTAATGTTTAATAAAGAGGGTTTTTTGTAATAATTCCCCTCACAGCCAGGATTATCCCCATTACTGGCAGTAATTAATGTTTAATAAAGAGGGGTTTTTTGTAATAATTTCCCTCACAGCCAGGATTATCCCCATTACTGGCAGTAATTAATGTTTAATAAAGAGGGGTTTTTTGTAATAATTTCCCTCACAGCCAGGATTATCCCCATTACTGGCAGTAATTAATGTCTAATAAAGAGGGTTTATTTTGTAATAATTTCCCTCACAGCCAGGATTATCCCCATTACTGTCAGTAATTAACGTTTAATAAAGAGGTTTTGTTTTTTTAATAATTTCCTTCACAACCAGGATTATCCCCATTACTGGCAGTAATTAATGTTTAATAAATGTGTTTCCAGCATTATCACGTGGATATCTGGGATTTTTCCTTGTGATTAATAATAATTAATGATTAATATAATAATTCCTCTCATTATCTGATACCTGTTAATTAACTCTTTACAACCCGAGGTTCATATTGAATACAGACCGCGCCCTGTCGCTCCCTCTCACACCTCGGCTAACCAGCTCGACTATTCCCGCCAAAAATCTGACACCGTGACGTCACCTTCAGCGTAGCACGACGCTCGGTGCACCCGGAAGAGTCGCGAAGGATGCCGGGATTTGTAGTTTTGCCGCGTTCACGTGACTGGCCGCCTTCAGACGCGGAAGTAGCTGTTCTGGTTGACAAAGTGTCAGCCAAAATATTATTATTTAGTTTTATTTGTATTTATTTTTATTTCCCCCGGTATCTGTTAACAGCCACAGAGGATGAACGGCCGGAGAGTGGCTCGAGGGGGAGGAAAAGGACCGGCACCCAGGGGGGTGAGACTATTTCTATTAATATTTATATACCTGCAGCTACTGGGAGGGCTGTCATACATCACTGCAGGCTGTATGGGGACCCTGTGTATTGTGGGGACCCTGTGTATTGTGGGGACCCTGTGTATTGTGGGGACCCTGTGTATTGTGGGGACACTGTGTATTGTGGGGACACTATGTATTGTGGGGAGACTATGTATTGTGGGGACACTGCACACCTTGGGCTAACAAGATATCCTAGGGATCAGTGATAACCAGTGTGTAGCCCTCCACATGATGTGGAACTGCAACTCCAATGATGCCCAGCCAGGCACAGGTACATTCCTTCTCTTTTTATTGTGTTGGCCCAGTGTCATGGGACCTGCAGTTCCACTAACAGAGAGCATGGAAAAACAAAAAGAGGTAAATTCCTTATCGGTTAGGTAATGGTTTAAAGCAGGGATAGGCAACCTTTGGCACTCCAGATGTTGTGGACTATATCCCCCATAATGCTGTCTAAGCGAGGTGTAGTCCAAAACATCTGGAGTGCCGAAGGTTGCCTATGCCCGGTTTAAAGGAACACTCCAAGCACCATAACCACTACTTACCTAGGTCCTGCCAGTCGAACACCGTTGCCCTTGGAAGCTAGCCGATGAGTTTGCCCGGCATAGTAGGGAATACCTCAGGGAAGCCAATAAAAGCGCTTTGCTGTAGCTTACGGATCGAGGGGAGGCAGTGACTGGTTGGTTCCCCTTGAATCCCAAGTAAGCTGTCAAATTTGTAGTGGCCCCACACTGACAGTTGAGATCAGCATCCAGTACTTTCAATTAGGGATTTCAATTCACATTAGATACCTGGGACTCTCCTCTGTCAGCTGGAGGCATTTTTAGTGCAGCAGCATACCACTCTGTTTAAAATTCTCTTTGCTAATATCAGTGCTGATATTAGCGGAGGAAACCTTTTGGGATTAGGATTAAGATTAGGTGTAGAATTAGTATTACGGTAGGTTTATTATTAAGTTCAGATTTAAAATGGTTTTAGAGGTAATTTTAGAATAGGGATTAGGTTTCAGATTAGGATTAAGACCTGCAAGGGAATCTATCTGCTGAAATCAGTAACATAATTCCTATGCTGACATCATCAGAGTTAATCCTTCTAAGACTATTTATAAGGTTAGGATTAAGGTTATAATTTGGGTTAGACGTAGGATAAGGGTATTGGTTAAGGTGGGGTTTATTATCGGATTTCGGTTAAGGTTTAGTTAAGGATTAAAGACACATTATGTGCACACAGACCACTCCAGCTCATTGAAATGATCTGGGTGCAGTGTCCCAGTCCCCCATAATCCTGCAATGTAAATCATTGCAGTTTTTGAGAAAGACAGCCTTTAGTGGTTGTCTATCAAACAGCCAGTAGAGGCACTTCCTGGATTCTAAGGAAATCTCTGTTCCTTAAACGATGCTGGACGTCCTCACACTCTGCATGAGTATATCCAATGTTGGCTATTTCCCCATAGGACTGCATTGAAACAATGCTTTCTTATGGAGAGAGGCTAATGGGCTCGCCTCATCGCTGGAGGAGGCTGAGCAATGAACCAATGCAGAGGGAGATTGGTGCTGGAATCGGGTAAGGGCAGGGGGGTGCAGAGCGAGGTATAGGGCTAGGAATACAGCTTTGTATTCCTAGAACCATAGTATCCCTTTAAAACTGGGATTAAGATTGTTACTTTGCCAAGGTATGGGGTATTGTCGTATACAGGAGATGCTGCTGAGTTTAGTTAATATAATTGTATTACAATGGGATTTAAAAATGCAAAAAAAAAGGTGAGATACCCCAGGGTGTCCACTTTCACAAAAGGTAGGACTTTGTGGGGGTAATTTGAACAGTCAAACTGCTATATTGATTTACAAAATAAAGCCTTGTGCTCAAACCGCCACTGCTCCTGGGTGGCAGCAATGACTATAGTACACATCAGCCCCAATACATAGAACACACAAAAAAATCATTTACAAATCCCTATTAATATCACTCCAATGACCATTAAAGTGTAAGCTCATCTGTCACTTCAAGGAAAAACCTCTTAGGTGAGTCCTACACTAACAATTCACCTTGCTGCTAAATTGCAAAATCTTTACTGGGAGTGGGGGATTATTGGATATAAGAGCTGTGCTGATGAAGTCTGATCTATATAGGTTGCTGTAGCGTGCGGGAGCAAAGGGACTGTTTTAAATGTAATGTAACATTAATGCTACTGTCTGTGTTTCAGTGCTTAGTTTAGTCTTAGATTTATGAACAGAAAATGCTGTATTTCAATCTACTAAATTGCAGGACACACCTTCCTGGCTGACAGATTCTGATTGCCGGAGTGTTACTGTAGGGTTTCGAAACCAAGGATGTCACAGTATTGAGAGGTTTATGTGACAGTTCTTTTATAGCACTTTTATCCAGAGCACTTTAGTCTATATATAAATAGGACATTGGTAATTATACAAACAGTACTGTGCAATCGTTTTAGGCAGTTCTTAAAAGTGCAGTAACTTAAAACAGCTCTGTGCCCTCTCCTTTCCAAAATGAATATTTCATAAAGATAAAATATTTATGAATTGCTCACATTGTCTGTGTTAGAATTTCAATGAAATTTCTATGCAGTCAAAAGATATACTATCTCATTTCTAACATGAAATTGAACGCGGATAAGTCGGAAGCAATGCCCATCTCACTGAAGGAATCGGAAGTCGCCCATCTACAAGCCCAATTCAGATTCACCTGGTGCGCGACGAAGCTTAAATACTTGGGGATTTGGCTCACCTCAGACCCCACGCAGCTTTACTCGCAAAATTTCACCCCAATACTACTCACGCTGAAGCAGGACCTCACTCGTTGGGCCGGCCTTTGTGTGTCATGGTTCGGCAGAATGAATGCCATTAAAATGAACCTCCTCCCGCGTCTGCTTTACCTCTTCCAGACGATCCCGATACGAATCCCGACGACGTTCTTCAGTACCCTGGACACCGCTCTCTCCGGATTCGTATGGCAATCCAAGCCACCCAGAGTAAAGAGAATGCAACTGCAACAAGCAAAAACACAAGGTGGAGTGGGACTCCCATCGATCCTAACCTACTACAGGGCAACACACTTACACCGATTAGTGGACTGGCACACACAGAAGACGGACAAAATATGGATACACATGGAGCGGGAGCAGGCCGCAGGGACGCTGCTGGCCGCTGTCTGGTTGGACGAGCAGATGAGGAGCAAGCCGACGCGGACCCACCCCCTGATTGGGGCGACACTGCAGGTCTGGTACTCCATACGGACCAAACTCTCGTTGACCACGACACCGGGTCGGATGACCCCAATCACCCACAACCCCGCCGTAGCGGGGGGTCTTAACCCACAAGATCTCAGGACGCTTGGTGCAACGGAATTCACGTACATGCAGCAATGGTGTGCAGCGGACTCCCTTAAACAACTCCCAGACCTTATCCCAGACAGGACCCCGACAAGTCTAGAGAGATTCCGCTATTTTCAAATCAAGGCGTACTACACCTCACACGGCGGACGATGCCTATTCCACAGGAGCATGACGGAGTTCGAAGACCTCTGCAGGGCCCGCTCACGCCTGAGCAGGGGGATATCCACATTATACACGATGCTTCAAAAGGCGGCCTGTCCGGAACCGGCTAGGTACATGGCGCGATGGGAGGAAGCCACGGGAGTCACGCTCAACGAACAACAGTGGACGAAAATCCACATATTCACCCATCAAAGCTCGATGAGCTCAAAACACCAGGAGCTTAATTACAAATTGCTGACGGGCTGGTACAGAACCCCGGAGCGGCTACACCGGATGAACCCAGACGCTACCGACTTATGCTGGAGATGCGAGGAGGCTGTTGGGACAGACCTACACATTTGGTGGTCCTGTAGAAAAATAACCCAATACTGGACACAAGTCCACGCACAGATCAAGATAATTCTGGACACCGACCTCCAACTACAACCTCTCCAAATGCTCCTCCATCACACGGAGATGCCAGTATCGAAATACAAGAAATCGCTCACGAAACACCTGCTGAATGCAGCCAAGCTGCTCATCCCGGCCAGATGGCGTACCGCACAGGTTCCTAACCTACAACAGTGGATGGACAAAGTAGAAGAGATCCACGGGATGGAAACACTCACAGCTTCCCTACGGGGAACCACGGAGAGATGCCTACAGACGTGGATGCCGTGGACAGACTTCATCTCCCGGAGAGAGACCTAGAACCCCAGCCCCGCTCCCCGGAAGGAGGGAACATTGTTGAACAGCTTCGTCTAGTCCCAGGTGGAAATGGGGAAACACTGGACTAAGGTCGTTGGGGCCGGCGGCGGGAGGCGCACGGCGACGGGCCTTGTGGCATGGGCGGACGCCCGGGGGGGTAGTCTTTCCTTGTCCTCCACACGCCTAGCCCTCCCCTCCCCGTCCTACCCCAACACGTTAGGCGGACCGCCACATTGGTCCTAGCACCAACTCACACTTAGTACATATACGGCTCGGACATGATCCTTACATAAACCAGAACGACACACGACCCTAGCATCTGCACCTGCGCGGAGGCGGGAACCACAAGACCCTTGGGAGATCCGATTTAGAGGCCAATCCGCAATCGGGAACCCATCAGCCACATAGGGGGACCACAGACAGCACACACTCAGATTTTGAGGAGGGATATAGGAGGCACAGAGGGTCCCACAGCGAGCCCATTGTACGCTTCAAAGACAGTGGACTTCCAAAGAACGCTCTGAGGGAGAAGCAGATAGGGGGAACGGATGACGGATACCCCAAACAGTCCCCAGACAAGAGAAATCTAGTTAACGCACTAGACCACTGACATACCCCCCCCCCCCATACACCCACGCACGTCCTGGCCCCATACCCTACCAATGGACCAGACTTCAACTGGTAGCCGCCACACTCGAGCTAGCAAGATCTACAATCTTTCATAGCAGACTGAGTTCAGTAAGACCGACGTAGACCTGTTTACTCCCCCTAATCTGCATTACGGCCAATACAGCGGTTTCTTACTGGTAACATGGGCCAAAACTTAGCTATCGGCCGAGGACACCATGTCTGGCCACTTTGATGTATAGGTTGATATAGTACAATAGAAGTGAAGTTTAAATTGAACTTGTTTATCCATGTGATACAGACTTACTACAATATCCTTGTTCAAATCTCAAATGTCATGTAACTTTTCGCAATGTTGTCAAATAAACACAAATTAAATATAAAAATTGTAAAAAAAAAAAAGATATACTATGACAAACTAGGGACTATTTTGCTTAGCATTTTTCCTCTGGCTGTCAAAAAAGGTGGAGCCAAGCCTTGTCGAGCCCCCAGCCGTCACTAGTGCAAGTTGTAGCTATAAAGACTCTTGTCTTTGGAGGACATTCTGAAAATGGTGCAGTCGCCATTGAAATCATGCTGTGATGGCTATAATTCTGGGAGTCCCCTGGCACAACACAACGTTAACTGTCAGATCATTTACCAATCACTATTGGGTACTCATGATGCTTCTGTTCTGAGCTGGTATGCTACAGCTGAAGTTCATGCTTCCAAATTTTATTAAGACACGGAGGCTCCTATAATGCTGCACTCTTTCTTTATTTCCCTCAGCAGCAAAGAAAAAACTTTATATAAACATAACCAATAATAACATTAATAGTCTCAGGTGTATTCTTCCCAGCAACAGGAAACAGCCGATCAGGTTCCACTCCTCCAGCATAATAGGCTCTGGCAACCAATCCTCTTCCTCTTTCTTTGCTGCTCCCTCAGTTAAGTATATCTGATCCCTCAGGCTCCTTATCTGTGGGTTTACTGTTTTTCTTGTAATTTTATTACTTATAATTTTATTCTTTTATTGCCATTATATTAATACTGTTATTTATAACATCACTGTGTTATTATTACTATCATTATTGCTATTGTTAGTTCATATCAGCATTATTGCCATTGCTATTGATGACTCCTGTGTAGCTTCATATTCCCTATGTGTATTTTCCTATTTTCACTTCCCCCACTTTGGGTCTCCCCAGCCCAGCCTGACTCCCAGAGCCTAATTCTGCCGGGCTCGGGGACGTCGGCTGGAGCCGCACCCGCCCTGTCACGGCGCTTCGCGCCCTTTTTTACATTACCGGAACGGCCGCCACCCACGTCGGCTCCCTGCTCGCGGCTCGCAAATGTGTAAACATTTAAACTGATTACACATTTGCCGCGAGCTCTGCTTAACCCGGCGTACCTCCCGGGCTCTCCTCACCGCCGCTCACGGCGGCCATTTTATTGGTTTACCGCGCTCGGCAAGCAGCTCCACCCCCAACGACCGGACCTCGGAGTTGGGATTCAGCTGCAGTGGCGTTTCGGACGGTTCCTTGCCCCCTCTAGTGTGTATGATTATACCTGTTATATATATTGCTGTTTTCTGTGAGTAATACCCTTAAAGTCCTACCCCTTGTTTTTCCTCTGGGTTACTCAACCCTCCACTTTAGGTTCAATTGTTTTACCAATTAGGTTGCAATTGCTATAACAAATTGGGATATTGGCATTTTTTATATACAAAATGCCTGGTGTCAAAGATATGCCCACTCCTTCTGGGTCTCATGGCACCAATCTAGGGAGTGCAAAAACACCTACAGGAGTATCTGATATTGCAGCGGCTATCCCCACTGAATTTGATCCTGCTACTGATATGCAGTTACTGATTGACAGCACTATGTCTAATGTCATGACTAAGGCCATCACGTCAGCCATGGGACTGATGTCTGAGTCAATTTCACAGACTCTTACACATGCTCTGCTTGAAGCACACAAATTGGCTCAGCCGACCGTTACCCAGGCTTTGCCTGTAATAACCCCAACACAGCCTCACACTGGCCGCAAGGCCATGGCAAAAACTAAACATGCTTCAATCTCACAGATGGACAGCTACACACCTGTCACAGATGGCGCGCCTAAGGTACCACCGCGCAAAAGAGCCACTAGCCAGGCAAAATCGGCTAGATTATGGAAAAGGGCAAAAGCCCAACTAGACTCTGAGTCGGATCTCAGCGAGATTGAAGAAGAGACCTACATGGAAACAGAGGATCCATCAGATCCTGAGTCAGATGACATGGCCGAAGACCATGATCCCAGAGTGCACAATACGCCTCAATCTGATTCGTATGACATGGAGCTTAAGGCCCCAGACGATGCAAACAAACTTTTAGACCCCTATGGGGAACCTCTGTTTGACCCCGATGACCTGCGTCATCCAAGGTCGGCGGAATGGTCCCCTTCGGCCCATGTGGCCAAATACATTGCATCAAGAATTCGCAAGCCTTTAAATAAGGCAACGCATAAAAAGCTGCGGGCAGAATGCCCACGTCCCACTATCCCTGATGAGGCCTGCAGAACACCTGCAGTGGACCCAAAAATCATTCAATTCCTGGGCAAGACAGGTTGGAAGCCTAATAAGGGCCTAGATTCCTCCCTGCGCAACTGCCAGGATAAGATATTAGATATATTGGGCCCAGCAACCAAACTATTTGATATGGTCGAAAACGACCAAGAGTTGGATCGTACCGCCATAAGTGGTTGGATACAAAGGGTGATTTGTCTGATTGGCAATGCCAACTGTGCGATGGCCACAGAACGTCGCAAAGCGATTTTATTGAAAATAGAACCCAAATTGGTGAACATGGCTATAACCAAGCCGGGCACCCAGGCCCATGGTCTCCTGTTCGGAGACAATTTTGTCAAAGAGCTTGGCTCTTTTGTACATACTTTTACTGCCACTAGACAAGGCGCAATCGAATATGCGCAGAGTTTTCCACCCTAAGGTTTTTGGTTGGGCCGGAAGAGCCAGGAGCCGTCTGTCCGGCCGTGTTAACAGGGGTTCATTCCGACAGAACCGAGGCTCCTACACTGGACAATGCTCCTTCACGGAGCACCGCAACACCCCGGCCTTCTTCCCACAACGTGGGCGGCCATGGGTTGCTCGTGGATCACTACGCACCCGCCCTGGAAGACGACCTTATGGTAAGTCCTCTCATATTTCCTTCTTCCCTATGGGCAGTGGGGGGCAGACTCCGACATTTTTTCCATGCATGGTCACACATCTCATCAGATGCCTGGGTATTGAACACGGTAAGAGGGTATACCTTAGAGTTCCTGTCCCTTCCAGTACAACTCTCCCCACCACGGGAAATGCTGTTTTCCCAACAAGACGCCTCCCTTGTGTCCGAGGAGGTCTTGGAATTGGCACACAAACTAGCCATCTTAGAGATCCCTATGACTACCCCAGGCTATGTGAGCAACCTATTCTTAGTTGCCAAGAAAGGCGGCGGCGTCCGCCCAGTGATCAACTTGAAACAACTCAACACTTATGTTGCCTACAACCATTTCAAAATGGAAGGCATACACTGCCTCAGAGATCTCCTCCAACCGTCGGACTGGATGGTCAAGTTGGACCTACAGGACGCCTATCTCACAATTCCAATCGCACGACACCACCAAGACTTCCTACCATTCATATGGCAAGGAAGGAAATGGAGATTCACCTGTCTCCCATTTGGACTATCCTCAGCCCCATGGTGCTTCACCAAACTCATGAAGCCCGTGATGGCTCTACTACGAAGTCGAGGGGTTCGTCTCATAATCTAATTAGACGACATCCTCATCATGGTTCAGTCCACCCAAATTACCGAGACCCATCTGACATGGACTTAGACTCTTTTACAGAATTTAGGTTTCCTCATCAATTGGAAACAATCCATCCTAACTCCCACACAGCACATAGAGTTTTTGGGTCTCTTAGTGGACCCTACACTTACCGGCGACAAAATTAACCAACATAAAGGAGATCAGATGGACTCTGACGACCTCCCTGATCTCCCTAAAACAATTGGCGAGAGTAATTGGCCTCTTGGCGGCCTCCATACAGGCCATCTTCCCGGGCCCTCTACATTATCGAGCGCTACAGCGCCTACAAGCCTCCCATTTGAGAGACGGGACCTCATACACAGACATGATCGCTCTGAACACAGAG